>NC_084801.1:138756828-139057751 GCF_963169125.1 Humulus lupulus | reverse complement strand
GCTCCAGTCCTGAGTCTTCCAACAAGTTGGGAGAAGTTCGTGGTATACTACAATGCCTCAAGACAAGGGTTAGGCTATGTCCTTATGTAGGCAGGGAAGGTGATTGCTTATGCATCACGTTAGTTGAAAGAATATGAATAGAGGTACCCTACGCATAATCTAAAGTTAGCAGTTGTGGTCATTACGCTAAAGGTATGGAGGCATTACATTTATGGTGAAAAGTGTGAGAAATACACTGACCACAAGATTCTAAAGTACTTCTTTACACATAACGATTTGAATATGAGGTAGAGGTGTTGGTTAGAACTGGTGAAGGATTATGACTGTGAAATCCTTTATCATCCTGGGAAAGCAAACGTGGTGGAAGATGCCTTAAGTCAGAAAGGTCTGGGAAAATTGTACAGTTCGAGGCTGATATCCAAGGAATTGGCAGAGGATATGACGAGAGTAGGGATAGAGTTAGCGGTGGGCCAGTTAGCCAACATTACCCTGTAGTCTACTCTTCTAGAGACCATAAAGGAGAGTCAATTGAAAGAGCCGCAGCTAATGAAGATTAGAGGGGACGTCCTAGCTGGAGTAGCTAGGGACTATACAGTATCAGTATCCCGGCACGAGGCGATCCTAGTGAGCAAGTTAGCGGAAAAGTCACAACAGGGTAAAATACCTAGCTCGGGGTGAGCGTAGGGGTATTTTGGTAATTTGGTAAATTACCGAGAATCATTGAGTAATGGGATTTAATTGATGAATATTTGGTTTGATAGATTTATTTGGGACTATGTGACGAAATTTATTCTGGCGACCTAGCGTGACCTCGCTAGGTTGTAGCGTCACCGCGCTAGTGTCATAGGAAGAATGAAATTGAACTTCAATTTGGTGGCTCGAGTTGAGGGGCGCGACCGCGCTAGGGGTTGGCATGATCGCGCCAATGCCCTGGAAATCCCAAATTTTATGTGGGCGCAACCGCACCAAGGGCAAGCGTGAACGCACCAGGTGCCTCGAGTAGAGGTTTAGCTAAATTTTTAAGAGTAAGGTCCGGGGGCCTAGGAATCTAGTTTGGGAGCCTGCTTGGGGGTACATGGGACATTTTTAGTGCCTCGTTCACTGGGAGCAGTGGTTCTAGGAGTTAGAGTTTAGATTGTGACTCAGGATCTGGGGTTGATTCCTTATGAACATATACTTGTGTTGTGACTAGGGTTTACACCAGGCTCGGATCAGGGATAGTGCTCGGGGTCATTTCTTTATTCACACAAAGCTCGAGGTAAGAAAAATCTACCCAATGCGTGAGATATGTGAATAGGGTTCGGCCCGGCTGTTAAATGTGAGTATGATTAAGGCTTGGCCCGACTGTTAAATGTAAATATGATTAGGGCTTGGCCCGACTATTAGATGTAAATATGACTAAGGCTTGGGCCCTTGTTTTTTTGTATGATGAATATACTACATGTATGATTATTCCTAATTGGAAAGTTGTGGTCGACACTATGCATGCATAACGTAGGCCGCTATGGCTAGGCCACCATGGGAGTGCATTACGCACTTGTCTGGCTCGGATGCCACTTGAATAAATAGAAGGGTGAGACGCATTGGTGTGACTCTGTGGTCGCATACTTGTATAATGTGTTTACGTGGTTAAGGTTATTATTGTTAAGCATGTTGTTTATATTATGTTGACTATCTAAACTACTTTAATTAAGTTTTTTGCTGAGCCTTGGCTCATGGGTGCTATGTGGTGCAGGGTAAAGGTAAGGAGAAGCTTGGCTAGCCATGAGTTGGAGAGCATTAGGGGCGGTGTGTACATATGCAATATGCTTGACCGCCATGGTCGAGATATTGCAGTGGAACTAGGCTTGGACCCTATTTCGCCGCTTAGGTCAGCTTATTTTGTAATCCTTGATTTTTAAACGACTTTTAAACTTCTATTTTGGGATCCCATGTAAAGACTAAAATTTTTAATGGAAATGTTTATTCCTTTGACCAAAATCTTTAATACGTGAGCCATTAGTTACTTAATCATATGTTTTAGTCCAAATGACTCGTTTAGCGAGTCCATCACTATTTTAAACAGACGTCATAACGGTCCCTGATTAGTAAGGTGTTACATATAACTTTCACTATATGAGATAAAACAAAATAGTCAATATTAAGTTTCTCAACACATGAGGCAAAATGCATGTTCTAGTCCCTTGCCTAATTTATTTTTTCAAATATATCTCTTTTATATAAAAACTGTGTAGATAACATAAATTTTTTCTTTTAACGGTTTGTTTTCTTAACTTTAACAGAATATTCTAAATATTTAACATAATATACTTTTAACACTAAATAAATAAATACTTATTAATTATATTAATATAATTCAAATATTAACATAAGACTGCATATATATTAATTGTATTAATATAAATTTAAATTGAAATGTTATAAAATATCATTATTATAAGGGATATTTGCAGCAAAATCCCCTATTCTTTTACAGAAGATGCGACTAACCCCCCAATAAAAAATTTTGGCAGCAAAACTGCCTATTCTTTTAAAAAAATTGTGACAAACACCCTAATCAAAAATTTTGGTGGCAAAATACATTCCGTTAATGGTGTGTTGCAAGTTACCAATTTTATGTGTTAAATGTCATGTAAGCAAGTTAAGTGTAAACTAAGATGCACGTTATGTAATGACCCAACTAATTCTAAGACTTTGGACCATTAAAACTACTATACATTGACACTACTGTCACAAAAACTTACAAAAGAAACATTCACAAACTTTATTAAAAACTCTAAGTAAATGTTGAAGTACATAAATTCAGGGTATGGGATCCCATTGTTTGAAAATAAAACATAACTTAAATCTTATATAAATTTGCAATAAAATCATGTGTAGAAAATACATAGAAAACATAATTAAAAAGACTGAAACAACGTCGTCCTCGAATCGTTCACGCAGTCCACCGAATCCATTCTTCCTCAATACACAATCTTAGGCTGCCAAGAATCTTTCCGCCGCCATAACTATTTTCCTACATACATAAAAATAAAGGAATGAGCCAAATGCCCAGCAAGGAAAATCTACTAAAAGCATAAAACATAAACATATGACAATGAAACGTATATATGACTACAATATTAATGGTCATTAACTCATTAACATGGCATGTGATAAACCATCTAGGTCCTCTATCTACTAATTGAGGTAGGTTAGGTCACATGGTAGTATATGATAACCCATCTAGGTACTCAGTCTACTAATCGAGGTAGGGTAAATCATAACTCTAAACCATGAAAATGATAAACACAAGGATTTGCTAGCTAAGCAATTATGAACCCTATATAACATAAAAACATAACACAACATAAAATTATAATAACATAAGATAGCATAACATATCATATAAACATATAAATTCTATCCTATTTTCCTTACCAATATCAGGATATGAGAACAATGACGGAATTTGGGACACTCCAAAAAACCATTAATGAGAAGGTGAGTATTTCTAAAAGAAAGAGATGAAAAGAAATGAACTAAACCACCGAGAAGAAGAGCTTATCGAAAGAAAACCTTAAGTTCAAAGAACTTAAATACCTAACCGAGAATGGAAAACAACGAGTTAGGATTTGAGTAGAGAAAATTAAAAGAAACTGAAGAAACATGAAGAAATGAACTAGGAATAGGAATACCTTTGAATGTACTAGAACCGAACTACACCTCGATATCAAAAACCACACTATTAACCTTACTTCCCAAGTTTTTTTAAAGCTTCAAATGATAAAGCTTATAACCCCAACCCAAGTGTTTATCACTCAAAAGTAAACCTAGCAGCTTGAAGGCTCTGAACACAGCTTGAAGAATGAGAGAAATGGCTGGGTACTAGGTCCTATTAATAGAGTTCAAGGAGTGAAAAGATCTTCTTTTAGCTTGAATAAAAATAATGAATATTACTTGAAAAACATTTGAATATTCGTTCAGCAGAGGCTTAAGACTTGGTCAAAACGTTCAGAGGCTTGCTAAGAGGTTGAGTGTTAAATTGAGCTCGGTTTCAAAATCATTTGAAAATCTTGCCCTAGGGCCGATATATCACCCATTGTAGGCGATATATCACCTGGGCCTATATCTCGAAGCTCAACGATGCGTTTGTGCAAAGTTACGTGTTTTTCGTATTCTCCTTTTGGCGTTACATCGCCCCTAGAGCTACGATATATCGGCATACGATGAAATGTTATACACATAATTGCACTTTTTTAGCCTAATTTGAATTGGGTAAACACCTTTAACTAAGTCATATAACGTTTTTAAAGCTGCTGGCAGATTCTGGGGTTTTCAAATATTTCTCTTATAAAATTATTCCTAAAAAATACTTAATTCCTCAATAAACATGCACACGACAAGTGTCATGATCTTATTGGTTATATCTAAACCTTATAGTATAATAAATGACATCTTCATAATCAGCTATATTAATCAGACCTTATGTTATAATTAATATTCTTAAACTATAGGTTAAACTTATAAAATCTTTAAGTGTTGCTACGAGTGTTCAACTAAGTCCCAGTTTGAACCAAAATCCACAGTAATAAACATACTATAACTATTACTAGCTATTACTACTACTACTACTATCTAGCTAGCTAAGTAAAGTTCTGGGATTCTACAATTCTTCCCTACTAAAAAGAATTTCTTCCCCGAAATTTACTTACCAAACAATTCCGGATACCGAGTTTGCATGTCCTCCTCCAAATCCCACATCGCCTCTCGTTCAAAACTATTACTCCATAGGACTTTGACTATCGGAATACTTTTGGACCATAACTGCTTCATCCCTCTATCTAGGAAGCTAACCGGTCGTTCCTCATAACTCAAGTCTTTATGGAGTGCTATTGTATGATACTTGAGGATGTGAGATGGGTCTGACACATATCTACGCAGCATCGAGATGTGGAACACATTGTGGCTATATGCTAGAGCTGGCGGTAGGGCTAATCTATATGCAATTACTCCCACTTTGTTGAATATCTCAAAAGGACCTATAAAATAGGGACTAAGCTTGCCTTTCTTCCCAAACCGCTTCACACCTTTCATAGGAGATATTTTTAGGAAGACTTGATCTCCGACTTTGAATTCCACATCCCGCCGCTTGGCATCCGCATAACTTTTCTGACGGCTTTGAGCAGTGAGCATACGCTTTCTAATTAGCGCTACTGCTTCCTGTGCTTTTCTAACAGCTTTGGGACCAAGAAGTTGTCTTTCTCCTACCTCTTCCCAATGTAATGGAGATCGAAACCTTCTTCCATAAAGTAACTCATAAGGTGCCATCTCGATCGTTGACTGGTAGCTACTTTTGTAGGAGAATTCTATCAGCGGCAAATACTTACTCCATGATCCTTCGAAATCAAGTACACAAGCACGCAACATATCTTCTAAAATTTGTATGGTACGCTCGGACTGATCGTCAGTCTGAGGATGAAATGTTGTACTAAGACTTAACTTAGTACCCATGGCTTGCTGTAAGCTTCCCCAAAATCTCGATGTAAACACCGATCCTCTATCAGACACTATTGTCTTGGGAATTCCATGCAACTGTACAATCTCTTGGACATAGATGTCTGTTTATTGATCCGCTATGTATGATATCTTAACAGGTAGGAAATGAGCTGACTTGGTTAGTCGATCTATTACTACCCAAGCTGAATCATGCTGCTTACTTGTTCGTGGCAAACCCTTCACAAAATCCATAGCTATATCATCCCATTTCCATTTTGGTATGCTAAGTGGCTCCAATAAGCCTGCAGGCTGCTGATGTTCTACTTTCACTTGCTGGCATACTAAACATTTAGACACAAATTCCGTTATATCCTTCTTCATTCCTGGCCACCAATATATTGCTTTGATGTCGTGCATCATCTTGGTCGACCCTGGGTGAACTGAAAATGGGGTACTATGTGCTTCTTCTAAGATCATCATCTTAATCCTTTGATCATTTGGCACGCATACCCGATCCTTATATATCAATAACCCTTGACCTGATATTGAGAAATCTGTGGCCTTCCCTTCTATAACTGCATCCATTTGTGCTACTAATGTGCCATCATGCCCTTGCCTGATCTGTATATCTTCTACAAACTTGACTGGATAGACAAGTTAGCCAGCTTACCGATGACTACTTCTATTTCGGCACTGATCAGCTCCTGCTGTAGCGGTTTTTCTATTCCAGCTAGTGCTGCTAGACTTCCATAACTCTTCCTACTTAGTGCATCAGCAAATACGTTTGCCTTTCCCGGGTGATATAGGATTTCGTAGTCGTAATCCTTCACTAGTTCTAACCACCTGCGCTGCCTCATGTTGAGCTCCTTCTGGGTGAAGAAGTACTTTAAACTTTTGTGGTCTGTATAAATCTCACACTGTTCTCTGTAAAGATAATGGCGCCAGATTTTTAACGCAAAGACCACCGCTGCCAACTCTAAATCGTGTGTTGGATAGCGTTGCTCATACTCCTTCAGCTGCCTTGAGGCGTAGGCTATTACCTTGTCATTTTTCATCAGTACGCAACCCAACCCTTGCTTCGACGCATCGCAGTAGACTACAAACTTGTCGTTGGGTGTCGGTACACAGAGTACTGGTGCTGAGCACAACTTATCCTTAAGCAACTGGAAACTCTCTTCACACTTATCAGTCCAGTTGAACCTTTGTTGCTTCCGGGTTAGGTTGGTGAGTGGAGTGGCTATCTTAGAAAAGCCTTCTACAAACCTTCGATAATAACTTGCTAATCCCAGAAAGCTCCGTACTTCTGATGCGTTCTTTGGTCTTGGCCAATCCTTTACAGCCTCTACCTTAGATGGGTCTACTGCAACTCCATCCTTGGATACAATGTGCCCGAGGAATGCTACTTGCGAAAGCCAAAATTCACACTTCTTGAACTTAGCGTAGATTTGATGCTCCTTTAATTGTAACAAGGTCATCCTAAAATGTTCCTCGTGCTCGACTTCGTCCTTTGAGTACACCAAGATGTCGTCGATGAACACTACGATGAACTTATCGAAGTAATCCTTAAAGACCCTATTCATTAAATCCATAAACGCGGCTGGAGCATTGGTAAGATCGAAAGACATAACTAAAAACTCGTAATGCCCATAACGAGTTCTAAAAGTTGTCTTAGGAATGTCATCTTCCCATACCTTGAGTTGGTGATACCCTGACCGTAGATCAATCTTTGAAAACACGGTTCCACCTCGAAATTGATCAAACAAATCGTTAATCCAGGGTAGCGGGTACTTATTCTTAATCGTCACCTTATTTAGCTCGCGGTAATATATGCACATCTGCATGCTTCCGTCCTTTTTCTTCACAAATAGAACCGGTGCTCCCCATGGCGAATGGATCGGTCTAATGAAACCCAAGTGAGTTCTGTAGGTGCCATCCGGTATGGTGCCTCGGAGATAGGCTCGATACCTGGTACTATTTCGATCGTGAAGTCAATTTCCCGAGTTGGCAGCAACCCTGGTAAGTCATCGGGAAATACTTCTGGGAATTCTCTTACAATGCAGACATATCCAACCTTAAGTGGTGTTTCCTTTACCACATCTGTGATGCTAGCTAAGAATTATTGACATCCTTTTTCTATCATCCTTTGAGCTTTGAGAGATGATATTAGTGGAGTGCGTAATCCTGAAACTTGTCCCATGAAGCACAGTCTCTAGCCGTCAAGAGTCTCGAACGTCACTTTCTTGTGTATGCAGTCAATGGTTACGCCATGCCTTGCTAGCCTGTCCATGCGTAATATTACGTCAAAGTCTTTGATCTCTAGTTCTATCAGGTCTCCTTCTAGTTCTTCGTCCTCAATCTTGATTGGTACGCCTCGTATTATCCGTGATGATAGAACTACTTTTCCCGAAGGCAACTCTGTTACAAACCTAGTTCTAAATCTTTCACAAGGTTTGTCTAGATTTTATATCATTCCTAACGAGATATACGAATGAGTGGCTCCCGAATCAAATAATACAGAACATATATTATTGAGGATAGAAACGTGACTTGTGACCACTTTATTGCTAGCATCAGCTTCTCCTTCGGTTAAGGCAAATACCCTGGCAGGAACCATCTTGTCTTCCTTTTTCCCCTCTAGCTTGAGCTGGGGAAACTCTCTCTTCCGGTATCCTTCCTGGCCACAATTTTAGCATCCCTTAGTGTTTGCCCGACATTCACCAGGATGTTTCTTCTGGCGCTTAGCACATTACGGGTATTCTACATAACTCGGTCTATTACCTCCATTATTCGTTCATGCCCTTTTATCGCTATGGGACTGCTTATTGTCCAGATGCCTTCTTTTCTGACTGATTGTTGTTGTTGTTGTGGTTGTTGTTCCGACTAGTCTGAGGTTTACTCTGTTGTCTAGGCTCAGGCTTACTGGTGTAACGACCCAAAATCACTAATATGGCTTAAGGGCCTTTATTAGTGTGCCAGGAGGGCATAATTAGTTTATGTGTGAATTCATTGAATTAATGCATGATTGTATGATAAGCATGCTTGTGTGATTATATGAATGTAAGTGTGGTTAAATGTTGTATCTGTGAGAACCACATTATTATGTGGGTAGATCTGCAGCGTGCGACTTGAGGCGATCCTAGGGAGCTAGATAGCGAGAAAGTCACAATGGGGCTTAATATTTGACTTAGGGCAAGTCAAGGGGTAATTCAGGTATAAGATGATTATTTGGGTTATCGGGCTATGGAAATAAATATATGGAGATATATTTGAGGTTAGGAAGCTTAGGCGGGAACATTGGGGAATTTTACCGTTTCGCCCTCGGGGACGTTTCCGACACCCCGAGCCTCAGGATTAACTTAATTAACCAAGGGTTAGACTAAACAAAATAGAAATCGGTAGAATAAAAAAAAAATCGACCTATTTTTCTCTTCTCTTCCTTCTCTTCTCTCTCTCAAAGAAAAAACCACTGGAATTTAAGGGAAATCAGCTTGGAATTCAGTGGTTTGGGCTGGAATCTTGAAGGTTTAATCTAGTGCTCAGCTAAGGAAACTCAACCAAGATTAAGGTAAGGGCTAAATCATATTTTTTAGCATTATAATTATGAGTTTTGGCTGAGTAATAAGGGTGTTTAAGGTTTTGAGGTTTAAGGGTTGAATTAAAGCTGAGAAGTTTTGATTTTAGCTCAGGAATCTGTTAAGGAAGTGGTTCAACAAAGAAGGTAAGCTTCAATTCATAATTTAGAGGTTAAAATATGAGTTTGCATGACTGGTTTTGGGTGTTTTGAATTGCTGGGTTTCAGGAATCAAAATGGGAATTTAGCAGGTCTTTAAGCTGGATTTCTGTTGGATTATGCTGTTAGAATCATGTTAAAAGTTTTGTGATTAATGGGTTTTGAATTAGGGTTCTGTGGGGTGGTTTTGAACAAGGTTAGTATGTTAGATGAGGTGGATTTTTTGGGCACGAAGGGTTGGGCCGCGGCTCTGTTCTAGAGCGCTACGGCCCTACGAAGCAAATAAGCCAGGGAGGCTCGGCCAAAGGGGAGCGTCGCGATGCCACAGGGCAGGGCTGCGATGCGTGTCTGCCTACTAAGGGGCTTGGGTTCTGTTTTAGGGGCAGGCCGCAGCTAGGTTTCAAGGGTCGCAACCCTTGGGTGAATTCTTGATCTTTTAGGGATTTTAAGCGCGGGATTCTAACTTAGGGTGCTCGGGATCGATTCCGCCACCGTGCTTGGCGGAATTCGATGTCCCGGATGCTAGAACTATACCCGGAAACCTTTATTAGGATATTAATGGAATTTATTACCTTGGTTGTGACTAGGTGTTAAGCTAGAGCTCGGGAAACAGATCATGCTCGAGGGACGTCGCTCGTAGTCAGTGAACGTGGAAATTAAAGGTGAGAGAACTGCACCCGGTTGTGTAATTGTAAAGGGACTAAGGGTTCCCTAATATGTATGCTTTGAAAGGATGGCATTATGCCATGTAAACAGTAAACTAACATCCTAAGAGCACCAAGATTACACTAGCGCACAGGGCGCGGCCCAGCCACTGGTAGCCGAGGACAGCTTATTATGCCGGATTCAGTGGGGTAAACAGAGGGTGCGGCCTAAGTTTTCGGCCCTGATAATCATGTAACCTAATTGTTATTAACATTTAATTGCATCTTTTATTCTGAGTACATGTTATGTGGTTAATATGAGTGTTAGGTGTTTGATCATGCCTAAGGGGTTAATTATCTATTATTGTTGTTTGTGATGCATATTATGTTTTCTTGCTGGGCCTTGGCTCACGGGTGCTACATGGTGCAGGTAAAGGCAAGGGCAAACTTGATCAGCCCTGACTTGGAGAAATCTGTGAGCTGATTGCACATGACCAACTGCTCAGCCGCCATGGTTGAGGGGAAGGCAGGAACAAGGGAACCAGAAATGTCTGTTTTGCCTTAGAATGGCTGATGGTTGTCTGTATTTTGAAATTCTGTAAACTGACTTTTAAACACTATTTCTTTTTGGGATCCCATGTGTAAAACTGTTTAATTATATAAAATGTGTCTTTTGAGACCAAAAAACCCTTTTTAACCCTAGCGCATTCATGGGTAGTGACACGTTTTAACTAAATGACTTGATTTGCAAGTCCTGCACCTTTATAAATACATAGTGTAGCGGTCTTGGCTATCCAGGGCGTTACAACTTGGTATCAGAGCGTCCTAGGTTTAAGGGCTCCTAAAGACCGGCTGGACATGTACATTTGCTGCTAGAGACAAGCTCGATTCAGGGTTTGGTAATGTGTATGTATGCTTATATGCTTATCTGCTTGGAATGGATTATGAATGTTGTTGTCCATTGGATTAATAGGATGTATGGGATACTGATAGGGCCTGGCCCTTGACTACTGTATGGAAATATTAAGGCATGCCTATTAGCATTGATGTGCATGTAAATGAATATTTGAATGATTAATTGTATATTGAGCATGGATGAATGTTTTTGTCTTAGCTGTCATGTGGTAACGTTGGGGCATGCTTATCAGCACCTGGTGCATGTGGATGAATGCCTATATTCTGATTATTTGTGATTGGCTATGTTCCCTTGGTGGATTTTGGAGAAGCTTTTACCCTGTCATCATGGTCTGACTGCCGAGTCGTTGATTGCAGATTGACTTGGATAGTTATGCGTCCAAGAAAATCTACGGGACTAGCCGACACTAGGTCTGGGACCTGGGGTGATAACTAAGACCGGATTCCTCCGCCAGTCCCTGAGAATTGGCAGCAGCTCATGGCAGACATGCAAGCTCGATTACAGAGCCAAGATGAACAGATTCGTCTACTGCAATAGCAGACTCCATCAGGGAGCGCTGCCCCTATTGTACCACCTGTACTGGTACCAGTTGTGCAGTCTGGGGAGGTTGGGAATAGGTGGGAGCCGTTATATGAGCGGTTCAGGAAGCAGCAACCTCCAATCTTTGAAGGGGGACCTGATCCATTGAAGGTCGAGCAATGGCTGACTATGATTACTATTATCCTAGATTTTATGAGGATAGAGGGACATGACAGAGTGGCCTATGCCACGTATATGTTGAGAGCGGATGCCCGCATCTGGTGGGAGGTGGCTTCACAGACCAGGGATGTCACTACTCTGAGTTGGGAAGGCTTCAGAGACTTGTTTAGCCAGAAATACTACAATGTTGCCGTGAGGGTAGCAAAAGTTAATGAGTTTGTGGGTTTGGTGCAGGGCAATATGACTGTTACAGAGTATGCCCTAAAATTTGATAGGCTTGTGAAGTTTGCACCAGATCTTGTGCCTACTGATGCTGCTAGGCAGGATAGATTTATCAGGGGGCTTAATGCTATGATAGCCCGGGATGTTAGGATTACAACGGTACCTGGAGGAACAACTTATGCCCAGGCCATTGAGAAGGCTCTTACCGCTGAGGAAGTGGAGAACAAGATTTGGAGGGAAAGTATGGTAAGGCGCAAGGGCCACAGAGTGGTGCCTCCTTATTCAAGGGTAGGTAGGGGCAGAGGCCCCAGTGACTTCAAGAGAAAGACTCCTGACACTTCGACCGCTGCTGGTCTTGATAAGAGGGGTCGGGGTGGTCAGGGTGGCGGCGAGGCATGGCGGACCTATCCAGACTGCCCGAGGTGTAGAAGCCGTCACCTGGGCGAATGTCGAGCGAAAGCTTGTTTTGTGTGCGGAACTGTGGGGCATCTCAGGAAAGACTGCCCAACAGTGAAGAAAGGTGAAGTAGGAAAGGTGGATAGCTTGACTCCAGCTCAAGTATTCACTTTGACGCAGGCAGAGGCCGAGGCTAGTCCCTCGGTAGTGACAGGTCAGCTTTCTAGCGCTGGCTCTCCTTTTACTGTATAGATTGATTTTGGTGCCACACATTCCTTTGCTTCTAGTAAAGTGATTTATAGATTGTTAGACCTAGTGAATATCAGACTG
The DNA here is from genome assembly GCF_963169125.1 of Humulus lupulus. Classification (NCBI taxonomy): domain Eukaryota; kingdom Viridiplantae; phylum Streptophyta; class Magnoliopsida; order Rosales; family Cannabaceae; genus Humulus; species Humulus lupulus. The sequence continues at coordinate 139,045,336 of NC_084801.1, read as the reverse complement.
CAAGGTTTGGGACCTTATTGCCTATAGGGGAACTGGTAATTTCTAGGAGAATGGATTAGGGCACTGCCATTGATGGTTGATAGTAGGGAACTTTCGGTAGATCTGATTGAGTTAGACATGGAGGATTTTGATATGATCTTAGGGATGGACTGGTTGGTCAGATATAGGGCTACTATTGACTGCAGGAAGAAGATGGTGACTTTTGAGCCTAAGGGCGAGGATCCTTTTGTCTTCGTGGGTGTGGTATGTGGACCCCGCGTACCCATGATTTCAGCATTGAGAGCCAGAGACTTGTTGCAGGGGGGATACATAGGTTTTCTGGCCAGTGTAGTGAATACCACTAGGGTTATCCCAGCAGGTCCGAGAGAGACCAGATTGGTGTGTGAGTTTTTAGACGTATTTCCTGAGGATCTACCAGGGTTGCCACCGTGCAGGGAGATTTAGTTTGAGATTGAGTTAGCACTGGGGACAGAGCCAGTATCAAGGACACCATATAGAATGGCACCAGCTGAGTTGAAGGAACTAAAGATACAGTTGCAGGAGCTTCTGGATTTGGGATTCATGAGACCTAGCTACTCACCATGGGGCGCTCCAATGTTGTTTGCTAAGAAGAAGGACAGGACTCTGAGAATGTGTATAGACTACAGAGAATTGAACAAGTTGACTATCAAGAATAAGTACCCTCTACCAAGGATTGATGACTTGTTCGATCAGCTGCAGGGAAAGACAGTGTTCTCAAAGATTGATCTACGATCTGGTTATCACCAGCTGAGGATCAAAGATGAGGATATACCGAAGACGACTTTCCGAACTCGATATGGGCACTATGAGTTCTTGGTCATGTCTTTTGGTTTGACCAATGCCCCGAAAGCTTTTATGGATTTGATGAACAGGGTGTTCAAGGACTTCTTAGATTAGTTCGTCATTGTCTTCATCGATGTCATTCTTGTAAACTCCAGTTCAGAGGGAGAGCATGAACAACATCTTCGACAGGTTTTACAGAGGTTAAGGGAACACCAGTTATATGCGAAGTTTAAGAAGTGTGAGTTTTGGTTGTCGGAGGTGACTTTTCTTGGACATATAGTTGGCGCAGAAGGGATTAAGGTGGATCCGTCCAAGGTAGAAGCTGTGAGAGATTGGCCGAGGCCAAGGAACGCCTCGGAGGTGCGGAGTTTCCTTGGGTTGGCAGGTTATTACAGGCGATTTGTGGAGGGATTTTCAAAGATTGCTTCATCGATGATAGAGTTGACAAGAAAGAATCAGAGGTTTTTTTGGTCGGAGAAGTGTGAGAACAGTTTCCAAGAGTTGAAGCGATCGCTTATTTCTGCACCTGTGCTGAGTCTTCCTTCAGAGGAAGGAAAGTTTGTGGTTTACTGTGATGCATCGAAGATGGGTTTAGGCTGCGTGCTGATGAAGAATGAGAAAGTTATAACTTATGAATCACAACAGCGGAAGGAGTATGAACAGTGATATCCTACCCATGATTTGGAGCTGGCAGCAGTGGTATTCGCATTGAAGGTTTGACGGCATTATTTGTATGGGGAGAAGTGCGAGATATACACTGACCATAAGAGTTTGAAATACTTCTTCACTCAGAAGGATCTGAACATGGGACAGAGGCGCTGGTTGGAGCTGGTTAAGGATTATGACTGCGATATCCTTTACCACCCAGGGAAGGCCAATGTGGTGGCAGATGCGTTGAGTAGGAGGGGCCCAGGACAATTGTATAGTTCCACCCAGATATTGAGAGAGTTAGTTGATGAGATGGCCAGGGCAAGGATAGAATTGGTGGTAGGCCAGTTAGCTAATCTTACCTTGCAGTCGACCCTGCTAGAATGGATCAAGGATGAACAATTGGTGGATGCGCAGTTGCAGGATGTTAGGCAGTATGTCTTAGCGGGGACAGCTAAGGATTATTCTATTTCTGTGACTGGTATGCTTCGATATCAGGGACGGATTTGTGTTCTGGCAGATGAGGGGATCAGACGAGAGATACTGGATGAGTCTCACACTACACCGTACTCGCTTCATCCGGGTACCACGAAGATGTATCAGGATATACCGACATTATATTATTGACCCGGCATGAAGAAGGATGTGGTAGAGTATGTGTCTAGATGTTTGACATGTCAACAGGTAAAGGCTGAGCATTAGCGACCAACAGGATTGCTTCAGCCTCTGGGCATCCCAGAGTGGAAGTGGGAGGACATCACGATGGATTTTGTGGGAGGACTACCCAGGACAGTGGGACTTTGTGACTCAGTGTGGGCGATAGTAGACAGATACACCAAGTCAGCTCATTTTCTGCCAGTGAAGTCGACCTATACGGCGGAACAGTATGCAGAGTTGTATGTGAGGGAGATAGTTCGTCTCCATGGGGTTCCAAAGTCTATTGTATCTGATCGAGATCCTATCTTTACCTCTATGTTTTGGGGAGCTCTATAGAGAGCTATGGGGACCCAGTTGAAGTTTAGCACATCTTTCCATCCTTAGACTAATGGACAGTCTGAGAGGACGATTCAGGTGTTGGAAGACATGCTTAGGGCGTGTGTGATTGATTTCGAGGGATCTTGGAGTAAGTATCTACCATTGATTGAGTTCTCGTATAACAACAATTATCAATCCACGATTGGAGTGGCTCCTTATGAAATGTTATATGGGAGAAAGTGTAGATCACCCATTCATAGGGATGAGATGGGTGAAAGGAGGTACTTAGGGCCAGATATGGTTCAGAAGACTAATGAAGCTATTGAGAAGATTCGAGCTAGAATGCTTGCCTCGCAGAGTAGGCAGAAAAGCTACGCTGATCCTAAGCGTGGGGACGTGGAGTTCCAGGTTGGGGACCATGTGTTTCTGCGAGTTTCACCATTGAGAGGGGTGAGGAGATTTGGAGTAAAGGGCAAGCTGAGCCCTCGGTTTGTTGGACCTTTCGAGATTCTAGAAAGGATTGGACAGGTGGCTTACAGGTTAGCCTTGCCACCGTCGCTATCAGGAGTTCATTATGTGTTCCATGTCTCCATGTTGCGAAAGTGTGTTTCAGATACAACACATGTGCTGAAGTATGAGGACTTAGAGTTGCACTCAGACTTGTCCTATAAAGAGCAACCAGTTAACATTTTGGATCAGAAGGACAAAGTCTTACAGAATAATACAATTCCGTTAGTTAAAGTGTTGTGGAGAAATAGTAAGGTCGAGGAAGCGACCTGGGAGTTAGAGACAGCGATGCGGGATCAGTATCCCGAGCTATTCAGGTAAATTTCGAGGATGATATTCTCAGTAGGAGGGGATAGTTGTAACGACCCAAAATCACTAATATGGCTTAAGGGCCTTGATTAGTGTGCCTGGAGGGCATAATTGGTTTATGTGTGAATTCATTGAATTAATGCATGATTGTATGATAAGCATGCTTGTGTGATTATATGAATGTAAGTGTGGTTAAATGTTATATCTGTGAGAACCACATTAATATGTGGGTAGATCTGCAGCGTGCGACTTGAGGCGATCCTAGAGAGCTAGATAGCGGGAAATTCACAACGGAGCTTAATATTTGACTTGGGGCAAGTCAAGGGGTAATTCAGGTATTAGATGATTATCTTGGTTATCGGGTTATGGAAATAAATATATGAAGATACATTTGAGGTTAGGAATCTTAGGCGGGAACATTGCAGAATTTTACCGTTTCGCCCTCGGGGACGTTTCCGGCACCCCGAGCCTCGGGATTGACTTAATTAACCAAGGGTTAGACTAAACAAAATATAAACTGGTAGAATAAAACACAAACTGACCTATTTTGTTCTTCTCTTCCTTCTCTTCTCTCTCTCAAAGAAAAAACCACTGGAATTTAAGGGAAATCAGCTGGGAATTCAGTGGTTTGGGCTGGAATCTTGAAGGTTTAATCTAGTGCTCAGCTAAGGAAACTCAACCAAGATTAAGGTAAGGGTTGAATCATATTTTTGAGCATTAGAATTCTGAGTTTGGGCTAAGTAATAAGGGTGTTTATGGTTTTGATGTTTAAGGGTTGAATTAAAGGTGAGATGCTTGGATTTTAGCTCAGGAATCTGTTAAGGAAGTGGTTCAATAAAGAAGGTAAGCTTCAATTCGTAATTTAGAGGTTAAAATCTGAGTTTGCATGACTGGTTTTTGGTGTTTTGAGCTGCTGGGTTTCAGGAATCAAAATGGGATTTTAGTAGGTTTTTATGCTGAATTTCTGTTGGATTATGCTGTTAGAATCATGTTAAAAGTTTTGTGATTAATGGGTTTTGAATTAGGGTGCTTTGGGGTGGTTTTGAATAAGGTTAGGATGTTAGATAAGGTGGATTTTCTGGGCACGAAGGTTTGGGCCGCGGCTCTGTTCTAGAGCGATGCGGCCCTATGAAGCAAAGAAGCAAGGGAGGCTTGGCCAAAGGGGATCGTCGCGGCGCCATAGGGCAGGGCTGCAGCGCGTGTCTTCCTACTGAGGGGCTTGGGTTCTGTTTTAGGGGCGGGCCGCGGCTAGGTTTCAAGGGTCGTAGCCCTTAGGTGCATTCTTGATCTTTTGGGGATTTTAAGCGCGGGAATCTAACGTAGGGTGCTCGAGATCAATTCCACCACCGTACTTGGCGGAATTCGATGTCCCGAATGCTAGAACTATACCCGGAAACCTTTGTCAAGAATTTGAGGGACATCGCTTGTAGTCAGTGAATGTGGAAATTAAAGGTGAGAAAACTGCACCCGGTTGTGTAATTGTAAAGGGACTAAGGGTTCCCTAATATGTATGCTTTGAAAGGATGGTATTATGCCATGTAAACAGTAAACCAATGACCTAAGAGTGCCAAGATTAAACTAGCACACAGGGCGCGACTCAGCCACTGGTAGTCGAGGACAGCTTATTATGCACTGACCTCGGTTTAAGCGGGCCAGAGTCAGTGGGGTAAACACAGGGTGCGGCCTAAGTTGTCGGCCTTGATAATCATGTAACCTGATTGTTATTAACGTTTAATTGCATATTTGATTCTGAGCACATGTTATGTGGTTAATATGAGTGTTAAGTATTTGATCATGCCTAAAGGGTTAAGTATATGTTATTGTTGTTTGTGATGCATATTATTTTTTCTTGCTGGGCCTTGGCTCACGGGTGCTACGTGGTGCAGGTAAAGGCAAGGGAAAACTTGATCAACCTTGACTTTGAGAGCTCTGTGAGCTGATTGTAAATGACCAGCTGCTCAACCGCCACGGTTGAGGGGAAGGCAGGAACAGGGCAACCAGAAATGTCTGTTTTGCCTTAGAATGGCTGATGGTTGTCTGTATTTTGGAAATTCTGTAAACCGACTTTTAAACACTGTTTCTTTGTGGGATTCCAAGTGTAAAATTGTTTAATTATATAAAATGTGTCTTTTGAGACCAAAAGACCCTTTTTAACCCTAGCACATTCATGGTTAGTGACACGTTTTAAGTAAATGACTTGATTAGCAAGTCCTACACCTTTATAAATACACAGTGTCAACTGGCTTCTTCTTTACTAACATTAGCCTGCAGCCTTTCGACTTTTATTGCCGTTTCTAGAACATCGGCATAGGTAGTATTTCCCGGGTTTGCTTGCTTAACCCCTTGCTCAATCTTCAGTCGAAGTCCTCTAACGAACTTGGTCACCCTTAGAAAGTTAGTTGGAACCATTTCCAATGCAAACTTAGCTAATCGGTCAAACTACCTAGCATATTCTGCCACCGATAAACTCCCTTGCTTCAAACCAGCGAACTCCTTGACTCTTGAAGCGAATTATAGTACTTTTTGTGGAACAGCTCCATAAATCTGGTCCAGGTCATGGTGGCGACATCGTGAGTCTGCTGAACTAAGTCCCACCAAATTCGGGCATCTTTCTTGAGCAGAGACGAAACGCAGGATATGCGGTCTGCGTTGCCGAGATTCATGTGCGTTAGGATTGGCTACACATTTTTGAGCCATTCTTCCGCCTCGAAGGGGTATGTAGTCCCTTCAAAGTTCGGAGTATGTTGCTTACGAAACCGCTCATAAACTGGCTCCATGTGCTGAGCTGGGTATGGCACATAGTTCGCCACTGGCCATCCCTCATATGGACCAACTTGATGGGGTGCTGGGGCCATTTGCTGAGGCTGTGGCGGAGGCGAAGGCTGAGTCTGAGGCTGAGCCTGTTGTCGTTGTTGTTGCAGTAATTCTTCAACTTGTTGTTGCAGTTTAGCAATTTCTGCAGTGTTGTCAACTGGCGGCAGTGGCGCATTCTGATTAGTAGCACGCACTCCCCTTCTGCGAACTAGAGGGGATTCATTGCTCTCAAGAGCAGCGTTGGAGGCATTAGCATTGGTGTGATAAGATCTTCAGAGCGACATCTCAGCAGAGTTCTAACAGTTGAGAAAAACATGTTAGAACTTTACCCTAATAGGCTCTAAGGCAAACACTTAATCTGAACAAACATAACTCGGACCTATTAATTATGATTTCTTATGAAAATTATATAAGCCTTCTTTATCATTAGAGTGGGTTTCTATACTTAGAAAAATAAGTCATCTTTATTATTTTCTAAGTCTGTTTCTAATAATCCTATATGACTTAATTCTCAGGCTCGAAACTCGTCGTTGTTCAAAGTTAACCATATTGAGGGAGGGTTGTGATCAGTAAAATCATTCCCACTACTATGGCCCCCTAACTCTCAATATAGTGAACCCGGTTCATTGATTTGTATCCACCCTCACCAAACTTAGTCATTATTTATTAAATTTATTATTTATTATGATTGCAAAAGAAAATCAAACTCATACATGTTAACATAATAACAATGGTATTTATTTGGAAAACATTTTTCGCTATGTACAATCATAAAAGAAAACAAATAATAAATAAAAACTAATCTATTCTAGAAATCGGGATCTTCAACATCCTATCCTTCATCTAACATGTCATCATCTATTTCTTCATAGTCATCATTATCTTGAGCCTCAAAGTGCCCTCGAGGAAGATTCGTAAAAATTCTATGTTTTTGTAAATTGAAATTCCATTTTAGAAGTAAACCTAAGTATGAGAAAATAATATCTCATAGCTACAGGAAATTCATCTTCATCATCTATCGTCTCCCAAATATCTTCTAAGGCTACAATCACAGTAGGATAATCTCTAAAAAGTCAAATTACTTAAACGCATTGCTCCGTTGATCTCATCATGATCTGCTTAGTTTCTTGGAGGTGACCTATCTCCCTGTGGAAGAAAAGTAGTCTCTGAGTGATTCTTTCTAGCACTCCTACGGTGTTTCTTGGTTCTCTAATTATTTTCAAAGCCTTAATGGCTCGGATATCCTCATAAGTTAATGCTCCATTCATTCTTAACTGAAAACATAAAGGCTAAAATCATTAGCTATACATATAAACATAATAACTATAATCATAGGCACTTACTTGGCGGTTAAAATCGAAGCTTGAGCGTGTGTATCAAGGAGAACTTCATGCAAATGAACCGTTGCTCTGATATCAACTATAATGACCCAACTAATTATAAGACTTTGGACCATTAAAACTACTATACATAGACACTACTGTCACGAAAACTTACAAAAGAAACATTCACAAACTTTATTAAAAACTCTAAGTAAATGTTGAAGTACATAAATTCAGGGTATGGGATCCCATTGTTTGAAAATAAAACATAACTTAAATCTTAAATAAATTTGTTATAAAATCAAGTGCGGAAAATACATAGAAAACATAATTAAAAAGACTGAAACAACGTCGTCCTCGAATCGTTCACGCAGTCCACCGAATCCATTCTTCCTCAATACACAATCCCAAGCTGCCAAGAATCTTTCCGCCGCCATAACTATTTTCCTGCATACATAAAAATAAATGAATGAGCCTAACGTTCAGTAAGGAAAATCTACTAAAAGCATAAAACAAAAACATAAACATAAACTATAAACATATGACTATAAAACGTATATAGGACTACAATATTAATGGCCATTAACTCATTAACATGGCATGTGATAAACCATCTAGGTCCTCTGTCTAATAATTGAGATAGTAATCACATGGTAGTATATGATTACTCATCTAGGTCCTCAGTCTACTAATCGAGGTAGGGTAAATCATAACCCTAAACCATGAAAATGATAAACACTAAGATTTTCTAGCTAAGCAATTATGAGCCCTAGATAACATAAAAACATAACACAACATAAACTTATCATAACATATGATAGCACAACATATCATATAAACATATAAATTCTATCCTATTTTCCTTACCAATACCGGGATATGAGAACAAGGACGGAATTTGGGACACTCCTAAAAACCAATAATGAGAAGGTGAGTATTTCTAAAGAAAGAGATGAAAAGAAATGAACTAAACCACCAAGAAGAAGAGCTTACCGAAAGAAAACCTTAAGTTCAAAGAACTTAAATACCTAACCGAGAATGGAAAATAGCGAGTTAGGATTTGAGTATAGAAAACTATAAGAAACTGATGAAACATACAGAAATGAAATAGGAATAGGAATACCTTTGAATGTACTAGAACCGAACTACACCTCGATATCGAAAAACACACTATTAACCTTACTTCCCAAGTGTTTTTAAAGCTTCAAATGATAAAGCTTATAACCCCAACCCAAGTGTTTATCACTCAAAAGTAAACCTAGCAGCTTGAAGGCTCTGATCACAGCTTGAAGAATGAGAGAAATGGCTAGGTACTAGGTCATATTTATAGAGATCTTCTTTTAGCTTGAATAAAAATAATGAATATTACTTGAAAAACATTTGAATATTCGTTCAGCAGAGGCTTAAGACTTGGTCAAAACTTTCAGAGGCTTGCAAAGAGGTTGAGTGTTGAATTGAGCTCGGTTTCAAAATAATTTGAAAATCTTCCCCTAGTGCTGATGTACCGCCTGGGCCTATATCCTGAGGCTCGACGATGCGTTTGTGCGAAGATGCGTGTTTTTCGTATTCTCTGTGTGGCGATATATCGCCCCTAGAGCTGCGATATATCGGCATACGCTGAAATGTTATACACGTAATTGTACTTTTTCAACCTAATTTGAATTGGGTAAACAGCTTTGACTAAGTCATATAACGTTTTTAAAGTTGCTGGCAGAATCTGGGGTTTTCAAATATTTCTCTTATAAAATTATTCCTCAAAAATACTTAATTTCTCAATAAACATGCACACGACAAGTGTCATGATCTTATTGGTTATATCAAAACCTTATAGTATAATAAATGACATCTTCATAATCAGCTATATCAATCAAACCTTATGTTATAATTAATATTCTTAAAATATAGGTTAAACTTATAAAATCTATAAGTTTTGCTACGAGTGTTCAACTAAGTCCCGGCTTGAACCAAAATCCACAGTAATAAACATACTACTACTACTAATACTACTACTACTACTTCTACTACTACTACTACTACTACTACTACTATCTAGCTAGCTAAGTAAAGTTCTGAGACTCTACACGTTACAACACTTTATATGGGGTAACGTGTATCTTAGTTGGCACTTAACTTGCTTACATGGCATTTAATACCTGAAAGGGGTAACTTGCAACAAACCATTAAGGGAAGGGGATTTTGCCACCAAAATTTTTTATTGGGGGGTTTGTCGCAACTTTTGTAAAAGAATAGGAGGTTTTGTAGCAAATAACCCTTATTATAATAATATATAATATAGGATTAGATATTTAAGCATTATATTTATATAAATTTCAATGTTATAAAATATTATTATGATAATATGTATTAATATGAATTCAAATATTATAAAATAATATTTAATACAAGACTAAATATACAATACTTATATTAATGTAAATTTAAATATTATTATTTTTGTAAGGGAAAATATTATAAAATATCACTATATTACTGTACGCCCTGGTTTTCCCACGGGCTGTTAGCAAGCTGAGATACGGCCTAATAATGAGATACGGCCTAATCATGTCTACCACGTGGACATCCCCAAGACCGGAGCTGCCATCAAAAGATCCTACATCCTCAGCTCGAGGTAACCTAAGGGTTCGCCAAGATTAGACTGAGTTTGAACTCTGAAGGCCACAGGTCGAGGGAAGCATCCAGCTCGTTGTTAACCACGAGCTAGAGTTGGAGGCTGTGACCTTTTATAAATTCAACCACGCAAGGTAAACGTGCATATACCAGACATCACGTGTCTGATATATCCCTGACTTCTCGGACACGCAGCATGAACGTGCGCATTCTGGCACCCACGACTGGGTTGGGTCATGCGGCCCATTATCCCCCTTTACCTATTGATTAGACCACACTTCATGTGTCAGGTTTTAGGAATTAATCATGAATGTCACAGAGTTGACATGATAGGTAAGAAGGTCACGAGATGACCTTCTTACCAACTCCCAGGTGCCCTCTCCTATAAATATGGAGACCTTGGGAGTTTCAAAGGGTTGGATTCTATTGTGTAAAAAATACCCTGTAAAAGAATACCGAGGATATAGCAATAATATTGACTGGTGGAGTAGAAGGATTTTAACCTTTGAACCACCTAAAACGTGATTGTGTCACCAGCTCATTTTCAAAAGATCATTCATCTATTTCGGTTCAACATAAGCACTAATCCCTTCCTCTTATTTTCTTAATTACCTGTTGGCGAAGAAACGCGTCAACAGATTGGTGCTTTCATTGAGAGCTAGTCAGATTGGTGTTGTCGCAAACATTCACTATGGTGACCACTCGATCCAGACACAGTAACGAGATGGAACAGCATGATGGGCAGGAGGCTCATCATATCACCATCCCCGGTGAACAAATTCCTGAGGTCCAACAGCGGCCGGGCAAGCAGCCGGTGGGCCAGGATGACACTGGAAGTTCGGCGCCCCGGCCACCTAATCCAAACCCAGATTTTTACACTGCGGTAGAGATGGAAAACGCTTAGCTGAGGAGCCAACTAGCGAAAGCTAATCAGTAGATCAAGGATGTCTTGGCCCGACTACCTCCTCTTACAACCGACGCTAACGTCGAAAAGAGGCAAGGCGAGACTCATAAGTCCCACCGGGGTAATCGATCCAGGCCTAGCCGCTTGGACAGACCTCCGATAGCCAACTTTATTCCCTCGCCGCACCATCGAGAGGCAAACTTCGAAGAAATGCCTAAAGCCGAACAACAGTACAGCCGTTCGGTCCGAACTTCAACTCCCAGCTCCCAACCAGCCTCGAGCGCGCCCAGGAGAGCTTGAGGAAAGTCCAGAAGGAGATCCGGGGAGGACTCACAGCATCAGCCCATCCCCACCAGCCATCCTGCGCCTCGTCCAGATCACCAAGCACGGGACCCGCAGGTTGGCAGGGTCGTGAGGCCCCCACCTAACTTGATCCACCCTGATGGAACCAGGATCGCATCTCTGGTCAGGCATCCTCCCTCACCAATAAGATATCCGTCTCCACCTCGGCCCATCCGAGATATCCCAACTTATGGAAGCAGTAGGAGAAGCCCGCCGTCCGTGGGACCTTCCCGACGTAGCGGGGCGCCGGGAGGGAGCCCGAATCCTCACCCCCAAAGGCGGACTCCGAGCTTTTCTAATGGGAACTACTGGACCGGAAGTCCCTGGAGCGTCCTTTCTGGCGGAGACCTGCGTCAGCGTTTAAGCTCGGCACAAAGTCCTCAAACCACCCAGGGGGGCGACCTTCGAGATCGCCTTAACTCTCATAGAGGAGAGCCAGTAGGAGGTGGCAGCCATGCTTGCTCAGGGGGGGACCTGTCCGAAGTACGTAATGGCGGGAATGCCCCAAATAACCTATCTCAAGATAGGAGGGGCAATAACCCACCAAATATGTACAATGGATCCGGAGCTGTTGAGCAGCCCCGGAGTAACCAAGAAAATCAGGACAAAACCCTCTAGCACCTAACTCAGATGGAGGAGCTGATGAGGAAGCTCCTGTCGGAGAAAGAGAAAGATGAATATGATTCAGGGGACGAGATGGAGCTCTTCGCCCCCAGCATAGCAGCAACGACTTACCCACCCAGTTTCCGTATGCCGCACCTGTCCAAATTCAATGGAGACGGAGATTCGTCGGATCATCTGGGGATGTTCAACACCCTGATGATGTCCCACAACATTGGCCCCGAGTTGAGGTGTCTGATATTTCCCTCCACACTGACTGGACGAGCCAGGCAGTGGTTCAAACAAAGCAAAAGACATTCAATCAGCTCCTGGAAGACTTTCTCTGCTGACTTCAAAAGGGCATTCTGATCCTCCCAGCTGCCGCGTCAAGGCTGATTCTCTGGGATCCTCATCGGAGGGGGACTCTGGAAAGATATACAAATGAAGGGAGGTAGCTCGGTGAACGAGTTCCTAAATAGGGCCTAGGAATGGATCAACTTGGAGGAGGCCGAAGCCTCAGCTGCAGGGACCAGCCAGGTCCCTGAGCAGCCCACTGGAGTGACCCAAAATGTCACATAGAATAACCAGTTCGGCGGAGGCAAGAGAAAGGGGAACGGCGAGGGCAGCCAGCATGGCCCAAAGAAGAATAATTCCGTAGACAAGTTCAAGTCGATCTACGCGACTTATATAGAACTCACCCACTCTAGGGAGAACATCTTCCTAGATAACTCTACTCGCCTCCCCTGGAAGAGGCCGGAGCCATTAAAACACCAGAAGGGGAAGAGAGACACCTCCAAGTTTTGCCGTTTTCACAACGATGTTGGCCACAATACTGATGATTGTAGGCATTTGAAAGATGAGATCGAAACTCTCATCAGAGCTGGCCCCTTGGCTCAGTACGTGCGGAACAGGGTTCCAGCAAGTTGACCAGCTCCAGAAGTCCCGGTCAGTCAGCCCAAATCTCGGATAGATCAGGACATCCCACCTCCCGTGATAGAAGGAGAGATATCCACAATATCTGGAGGTCCGCATATGGCCGGCATGAGCAGGGGTGCCCAGAAGAGGTACGTAAAAGAACTCAAGGCGCATAATGGAGTAGAGTTCGCCCCGGAGCAGCGTCTGCCAAAGCAGCAGCGATTGGAGAGGCAACCGATCATTTTTACAGAAGAAGATGCAGACCATGTCCAGTTCCCTCATAACGACCCTCTGGTCGTAGCAGTTCAGCTCGCTAATCGGAAGGTTAGGAGGGTGCTGATCGATAATGGGAGCTCGGTAAACCTTCTATTCCGGTCCACACTGGAGAAGATGGGTCTGACTGTCGCCGAGCTAAAGGCGACATCCATGATGTTGTATGGTTTTTTGGGAGAAGGATCAGCGACCAGAGGGACTATCTAGCTGGTGATCACCTTAGGAGAAGGACCTCGGACAGTCTCCAAACTCCTCGAGTCCGTGGTCATCAACTGCTCCGCTGCATACAATGCTATTTTGGGACGACCCACACTCATAGCTTTTGAGGCCGTCACATTCGTTCGTCACCTCGCGATGAAATTCCCTACTTCCACGGGAGTATGCACGGTCCATGGCGATCAGCTCGCTGCCAAGGAATACTACAACATTTTCATGAAGGGAAAATCGAAACCCGGGCAGCTAGCAATGGCCATCCAAGGTGGTGGAGAGGAATCTCAAGAACTCTTAGCTGATCCTGAGATTGAAAAACCTCAGAGAGCCGAGGGGGAAAATATCGTCTTAAGAGAGGATATTGACCCCCGAATAGGCGAGGACAGGTCCGAGCTCCAGGCTATTGAGGAGCTCGAGGAAGTAAACATCGATCCGCAGAACCCTTCACAGATGGTCAAACTCGGGAAAAACCTCTATAACAAGAGGAAAGCGGAGCTGATCAGATTTCTGCTGGATAACCTGGATGTGTTTGTGTGGTCACACGAGGACATGGTGGGAATCAGTCTAAGTGTCATCATGCACAAACTGGGATAACCTGGATGTGTTTGTGTGGTCACACGAGGACATGGTGGGAATCGCTCTTGCCAAGCTTGCCACCTCATTGGAGACGGAAGCTCTGGGATTAGTTCTGGTAGAGTTCTTGGAAAAACCAAGTATAGAAGAAGCCAGGGCGGAGGTCAAGATGATCAACGCTAGGCCGACCTGGATGACCCCCATCCTTGAGTATCTCACTGAGGGGAAACTACCTGAAGGGCGTAATGATGCGCAGCGGGTACTGTACCAGGCCCCAAGGTATACGGTGGTAGACGGGATGCTATACCGACGTGGGTACTCCCTACCTCTCCTACGATGTGTTCTTCCAGGCGAAGCAAAGGCCATCCTGCAGGAAGTGCATGAGGGTTTTTGCGGAGATCACACTGGGGGCAAAGCTTGGCCCTAAAGGTCCTAAGGCAAGGATATTACTGGCCCACTCTGTCCAAGGATTCGATCTCATATGTCAAGAAGTGCAACAAGTGCCAGTGATTCGCCACTGTTGCCCGAGCTCCCCCGGTCGAACTGAAGGTGATCTCGTCCCCATGGCCGTTTTCAGTTTGGGGGATCGACTTGGTTGGCGCCCTCCCTACTGGAAAAGGCGGGGTCTGTTACGCCGTGGTGGCCATTGACTACTTTACGAAGTGGGTTGAGGCAGAACCATTGGCAACGATAACTTCCAAAAAATTCCTCGACTTCGTGGTTAAGAGCATTATCTGCCGATTCGGGCTGCCCAAGAAAATCATTTCCGACAATGGGACTCAGTTCGACAGCGACCTCTTCACCGAATTTTGCGAAAGGTACGGAATTGTGAAAAGTTTCTCCTCTATGGCCTATCCTCAGGCGAATGGCCAGGTCAAGGTCGTCAACAAGACGTTAAAGGCGAGCCTCAAGAAGAGACTAGACGAAGCGAAGGGGGTCTGGCCAGAACAGCTCCCCCAGGTTCTGTGGGCATACCGGACCTCGCATCGGACTCCTACGGGTCATACTCCTTTCTCCCTGACCTTTGGGAGTGAGGCAGTCCTCCCTGTGGAGATTAAGGTACTTTCGCACAGGGTCCAGGCATATGACCAGGACCGCAACCACGAGCTACTTTGCACTTCCCTTGACATGGTTGATGAAAGACGAGAAGATTCGCAACTCCAGGTCGCATTTTACCAGCAAAAAATCACTCGTTATTTCAACTCAAAAGTCAAAAAGCGCGCCTTTAGCATGGGCGACCTGGTCCTCAGGAGGGTTTTCTTAGCCGGTAAGGATCCCAAAGACGGAGTATTGGGACCGAACTGGGAAGGACCATATCAAATCATTGAGGTCATTAAAGAAGGAACTTACAAATTAGCTCGGCTTAATGGAGGGGCAGTCCCACGAACTTGGAACGCCATCCATTTGAAGAGATATTATCAATGACCCCCTTTGTAAGGCCTAAGGGCCATTTTTTATTAAGCAATGAGAATTAAATTTTTCGTTTATGATTGTACATATTTACAAGTGTAATCTAAAGTAACCACGAAAGACCCTTTCCCAGTTACTTGGGGGGCATATGGTACCTGGATATAACCAGGTCGCCTTAAAGACTTAGAAGTTAATTTAAATCGATTGATCGTTGTTTTTCTTAAAGAGCACGAGATATTGATAAAAGTTAACGTGAACTAAGTTTCCAAACTAAGTTCCTGGATATAACCAGGTCATAAAGCTTAGAAGTTAATTTAAATCGATTGATCGTTGTTTTTCTTAAAGAGCACGAAATATTGATAAAAGTTAACGCGAACTAAGTTTTCAAACTAAGTTCCTGGATATAACCAGGTCATAAAGCTTTGAAGTTAATTTAAATCGATTGATCGTTGTTTTTTTTTAAAGAGCACGAGATATTGATAAAAGTTAACGTGAACTAAGTTTCCAAACTAAGTTCTTGGATATAACCAGGTCATAAAGCTTAGAAGTTAATTTAAATCGATTGATCATTGTTTTTCTTAAAGAGCACGAGATATTGATAAAAGTTAATGCGAACTAAGTTTTCAAACTAAGTTCCTGGATATAACCAGGTCACAAAGCTTAGAAGTTAATTTAAATTGATTGATCGTTGTTTTTCTTAAAGAGCACGAGATATTGATAAAAGTTAACGCGAACTAAGTTTTCAAACTAAGTTCCTGGATATAACCAGGTCATAAAGCTTAGAAGTTAATTTTAATTTTAATTTAAATCGATTGATCGTTGTTTTTTTTTTTAAAGAGCATGAGATATTGATAAAAGTTAACGCGAACTAAGTTTTCAAACTAAGTTCATGGACATAACCAGGTCACAAAACTTAGAAGTTAATTTAAATTGATTGATCGTTGTTTTTCTTAAAGAGCACGAGATATTGATAAAAATTAACGCGAACTACGTTTTTCAAAATAGTAACTAAAATGCATAAAGGCAAAAGGAAGTAAATCGATTAAAAATAAAATTGATAGTTAGATGTCTCGAGGTAAAAAACCTCATGCAAAGTTACAACAACAAAAAAATGAGAATAATAAAAGAGTGGATGAAAAATGGAAAGGCCCTAGGCTCCACCAGTCGGCCCCGTGGAGGCCGCCGTCTCGCCCTCCTGCTTGGCTACGACGAAGGCTTCCCCGGTCTCAGAAGGTGCATCTTTCTGGAGGCGAGCTTTAAACCCCTCCAGCAAGGGCTCCCAGAAATCCGCTCCCAAGAAGGAGAAATCACCGTCAGAGTTTTAGACCCAGCAGTGGTAGACCATGTCCTCCATGGCGGTGCTGGAGGCTGCCTTCTCGGCTTCCAGGGCGGCCTTGGCCTCCTCGGCCCCAGCCTTCGCAGCGGCGAGGGCGGATTTGGTAGCCTCGACCTCTTGAAGCTTGGGACAGGCTTCCTCCAGCTCGTCCTGCACAGTCACCAGGGCATCCTTGGCTTCTTTTTCTTGCTGTTGGGCCGTCTGCAAGGAATTTTGATGGGTGGCCACAACCGCCTAGTGCTCGCCCCTCATATCCTCGAGCTGGGCCTTGGCCCTGGCTATGCTCCGGTGAAGGACCAGGACGCTCTGCGAAAACAAAGAGGCAACTGCCTTAGAAAAAAAAAAGAGAGGAAAAACAGGCAAGGCATGATAGTCAAAAATAAGGGTAAAGTGAGCTTACCGTTAAGGCCATGCCCAATTATGATTCCATTTCGCCCACCGGGCTCCTGGTTTCGATGGCCCGCAGCTCCCTCTCGTTGAAGCGGTAGAAGTGGCTGACGGCGTAGCTCACCGTCTCATACACCGTCCCCCGAAAGACATCTGGAATCTTCTCCAGGTCCTGGGGGTCAACTGGGATGCGCACCTCGGGAGGCGCAATCTCCGAAACCCCGGGCTCCACCCCTATGTCCCGGATGAAGGTCGGAGCTCGCGGAGGTGGTGGGGGCATGCTCCCCCTGTAGCAGGAGGTGCAGTTTCCTCGGCCTGGGCGGCTGGGGGCTGCTCTTTCTCCTTTGCAGGAGACTTGGTTGGGGTCCCAGCGGCTTTCTTCGCCACCCGGAGCTTCTTCATTTTGGGCCCAGAGGCCCCAGATTAGGAGTTCCCTCCGGTGAACATGGCTCGCAGATTTTTTCCCCCGGGCTAAGACATCTCCTCTGGCAAAACAAAGACAACTTCAATATATCAGTAAGCAGTCATGCAAAAACAAAAACAAAGGGGAAAAAAGCGAAACTCAAGTATATATATACTAATGGGAATCCTACCCCCCGAGCTAGAAGAGGAATCTATGGTCACGACCATCGGCCCCGGAGCTTCCGCGGGGGAATCTAAGACAATTACTTCTCGGGCTGGCGCAGGTTCTGGATCCGAGGCTGTCTCAGGACTAGACTCTTCTACGTATTGCCTAAGACCCGGAGCTACGGCACCCTCCCGGAGTGATGGCCATGCAGAAGGTTAGTCCCATACTCCTCGAATAGGACCGACCTAAAGGCTAGGGTGTTGTCTACAACTATGGTACCCCTAGGGCGGCTACTTTCATAATCCAACACGAGCTGGTCGACGCAGTGGAGCAGGGTTTCATCGAAGTCTGGGTCACTTCGATGGCATTGGACGATCTGTTTAGGATTGAACCTAGCTAGCCGGGGGTCTGCAGTGGCCCTATCTAAGTTCCTAAACATATATGGGTTACCTTGGCCGGAGGGACCTGCAGCTGCTCCTCGTTCATTCTTTTGGCGACCTCCAATGCTCGCTTCCTCGTCCTCACGAGGGGCACCTCGTCCTCCTCGTCCTCCTCATCCTCATCCCCCGCCACCTCCTCCACGATGATAGGCCTCATATCGCGAGCTGGGGGAGGCACCCGAGGCCTCCTCAGGTTCAGAGTCTGGCCTGGGGAGATCAGCTTACTGGCCAACATCGTCTCGTCTGTCATGAGCTGACGATAGTCCTTTTCACTGGGGACAAGCCCGCCAGTGTCTCGTACTGGCTCCCGAGGATCACAAACTTCTCTGTCCTCACGAAGATAGCTGCAGAATTAATCTAAGTCAGAAATGGATACAGGAAGAGCTAACTGATACTTAGCTTACGAGCTAAGGTTGAAGGGCACTTACGAGGACGGTTGAAGTAGTGCAGCTCGCAGTTTCGGAACCCCGTCGACATAAAGAATTGGTCTTTAAAGTCGTTGGGGTGGCTGGGCAGCTCAATGACCGCAGCCGTGTTGGGGAACCGGGTCAAGTAATAAAACCCGTCACCTCGCCCCCGCTGCTCCAGGCTGGCCTTGAGGTAGAATAAATACAGAATGTTTGCAGGAGTGGGGACCTCCCACTCCTATTTCAAGGACAGGTATCTTAACCCCGCCAACAAATGCTAAGAGTTGGGGGGGAGTAGGAATGGGGCCAACCTCACGTAGTTGAGGAAATCGGCGAAGTACTGGTCCAGCAGGAGGAAGGCCCCAGCCTTGAAATGTTCGTCGCTCCAGGCCGAGAACACCTCATCAAGCGGCGCACAGCTCCGCTCGCCTTCTAAGGGAGGTCGGGCAATCACGGTTCCTCTCCCCAGCTCGATGTTGTGGGAGAGGAATATTTTGTTTACCCTCGCCTGGTCAGTGATCTTCAAGATGATCTTCTCCGCCTTGAAGAACGCGTTGGGGGCCACCTCGAGCTCCCGTTCCACTGCTGGCCCGAAGTTGGGAATCGGGGATTCAGCCATCACCTCATTTCCCTTATTTTGTTGGGAGGACGAGCTGCCTATGGACTTCTTGGGAGCATTCTTCTTGGGTCCCATCTGGTCGCCTAGCGAACAAAAAGAAGAAATTTTAGAAAAAGGCGACCTTCAAATGGAGAAGAATCTGAGTGTGTTTCCTTGGCACGAGCTGAGGTAAGCCCAACCCATGGAGAGTGAGACCACGCGGTTCTATGAACACGCACCTGAGCTCCCAACAGATCCCCGATTACTCGGAATTCGTGTGTCAGGAGGGTCAGGATAGAATTTTCCTTGGAAGGAAAGTCTCGATAGGCGAGAGGTGCAAAACCGCCTGTGAAGCGTGTCCCCTAAGCTACCCGGTTTTGCACCCAAAGTATTGGGTATTTTAAACAAGCATACCTGAAATCCTACCCAGAAAATTTCCCCAGAAAACGCACCCTATAAACAATGCTCCTAAATGGTTTTCTACTGCAAACGATACCCTAACCTAAAAGGCTTTCACCCTTCATGCCCACAAAAAACCAACAAAACCTTGCATGTGGCTACAGTAAATATTTACCTAAGCTACAGTGAAAAATAATTTCAAAACATGCACAGTCAGGAGACTTGCAAAATGTTCTGGTAGAGAAGAGGATGAAGGGATCGCCTGGGTTGGGGCTTCGTCGGAGTAGTTGATTCCAAAGCTTCGAGGGAGCCCTTGCACCTGAACTTCTTGAGTGCTGGGAATGGCAGCCGGAAAGAAGAGGGTTTTTTCTTTTGAAAAGGAAGAGAGAAGAAGAAAAAAATTTCTTAAAAATTTCAAATGAACGGGTGGCCCATGCGTAAGGTGGCCACCCCTTTTATATATGTGAAGGGCCACGTGAGGAGGGCCGTTGGATTGCCCTGAAGTGGGATCCAAGGCTCTCCACTCGAAAGACGAAACGACGGCTGAGTATAGGCTAGGCCATTAAATGCGGTTCTCGGAAGACGTACCGTCACCAACCACGATGTTCCACGTATTCGGCGCCTGCGTAAAATGTGGAATATGAAGAGTTCATGGGGAAGCCTAAAAGCCCCTACTGTGGCCCTATGGAACGTCGTGTACCACGAGCAGGGGCTTGGGGGGCAAATGTACGCCCTGGTTTTCCCACGGGCTGTTAGCAAGCTGAGATACGGCCTAATCATGTCTACCACGTGGACATCCCCAAGACCGGAGCCGCCATCGAAAGATCCTACCTCCTCAGCTCGAGGTAACCTAAGGGTTCGTCAAGATTAGACTGAGTTTGGACTCTGAAGGCCACAGGTTGAGGGAAGCATCCAGCTCGTTGTTAACCACGAGTTAGAGTTGGAGGCTGTGACCTTTTATAAAGTCAACCACGCAAGGTAAACGTGCATATACCAGACATCACGTGTCTGATATATCCCTAACTTCTCGGACACGTAGCATGAACGTGCGCATTCTGGCACCCACGACTGGGTTGAGCCGTGTGGTCCATTATCCCCCTTTACCTATTGATTAGACCACACTTCATGTGTCAGGTTTTAGGAATTAATCATGAATGTCACAGAGTTGACATGATAGGTAACAAGGTCACGGGAAGACCTTCTTACCAACTCCCAGGTGCCCTCTCCTATAAATATGGAGACCCTGGGAGTTGCAAAGGGTTGGATTCTATTGTGTAAGAAATACCCTGTAAAAGAATACCGAGGATATAACAATAATATTGACTGGTGGAGTAGAAGGATTTTAACCTTTGAACCACCTAAAACGTGATTGTGTCACCAGCTCATTTTCCAAAGATCATTCATCTATTTCGGTTCAACATAAGCACTAATCCCTTCCTCTTATTTTCTTAATTACCTGTTGGCGAAGAACCGCGTCAACAATTACATAATCTTAATTTTTATTAAAAAATTATCATTTATGTTTTAAAAGATTATCATATTATATATATTTTAAAAATCATAAATAATATTTTGATTTAATTTTTCATTTAATATGTTTATGTCATCATTTTATATATAATATTATTTTTTTATTTAAAATTTATATGACAATGATACAAATTTAATCGAAATAATTAATAAATTTTGTAAATAAAAATAAGCAAACATGCATTGCATGTTTCTTGTATCTAGTATTTATATATATATGACTCGAAAGAGTAAAAAAAAACAATACAAAACTATAAGTGTAAATACCATTTTGGCCCATTATATTATGCAAAAGTTAACAATTGATCATCTTTTTTGTTAAATAACAATTTGGACCCTAGGTTTTGCAAAATAGAACAAAATCATATCTTCAGCCTGATTTTAGTCAAAATAATTTAAAATATATTATTTCCCTCTACTCCTCAGACACTATTTGCTTCTCTGAACTCATCGTATCCTTAAGGACCCAACAATTGATCTTATATTTTAAATTACTTTGACCAAAATCAAGCTCAAGGTATTATTTTGTTCTATTTTTCAAAATTCAGGATTTGAATTGTCATTTAACGAAACAGATGGTTCAATCGATAATTGTAGCGACCATGATATTTATTTATTTATTTTAAATGTTTGAATTTATTGTAGACAATATGGTCTTGTTTATTTATTGTTTTAATATTTGAATTACTTGATTAAATGATATTATTTATTGTTTCCATTTTGTGTGCTTGTTGTGTATGTGTGTGATTGTAATGGGTGTGATTGTGTGTGAGTCAGATAAAGAACAAGGTTTGTGTGGTCTTAATTAAGGAGCAAGGAAAAGGAATTGAGTAATTACCTTATATGAAAATTTGACCTTGGTGTAATTATGCAAAAGAGATTCTTTTCACTTTGTTTGTCTATTTTCATAATTTGAACAAAGGAAATGGAAGAGAGTGAGAAGAAATAAAAAAAAGGGAAAGTCAATGGTTGATGCATTAATTAGAAATTCCGTAACTCTAGACCCAGCAGTGGTAAAATGGGTATAATGATAGAAGAAACTCAACCTAGTTCATAAGATATCTAGGTCAAAAACTTGGCTCAACGTTACAATACCCAATAATTACAAAAATTAATATAGAATTTCTCATTTTGGTTTCCATAACCAAGTAATCACCAATAAATAGGTTCCTAAGCCTCTTTCTCTCGTTTTTGAAACGCTAGCCTCCCACCCACAGAGAGAGAGAGAGAGAGAGAAGGATAAGCTAAAAATCGATAGTGTTATATTGGTAAAAAGGTTTGTGTCGTTAATTTTATGTAGTTTATTTTTCTTTTCCCTCTTCTACTAATTCTTCTCCTCATTAATCTAAGATTATAATGGTTGATGGTTGCACTAGGGTGGAGTGCTATGAAAAGAAAGCCAATCTAGGGAAAGCATTATAGTGCTCGGCCAAGGCTCATCCAAGAGGTAAGTGGAGTTCTATTTGTTGTTCTCTCATCTCACCTCCTTAGGAGCATGCTAGGTTCTTTGTCATTGATCTGTGATATTTTGGTGTTTTGGAATATGTGTTTTCTGATGGGCTTGTTATTTGGAGTTACGTGTATGATCTATGATGTAATGAGCATGAATATATTGTAATAATGATTTTGGTGTTATTGTTCATACGGAAAGCATGTTGTAAATTGTTGCTTGAACTTTGGCTGCTAATTCTCTATAAGTTTCGGTGATGACTATATATATATTGGATTTTATATTTTTTTTAAGATGAGCATGTCGTTGTTGTTATAATAGTGAAAGCCTTGTTTTGGGTACACACATATAGACTCTCGGCACAAGCATATTAAGAGCATGCATTGTATTTATTTTATATGAATTGAATGAATGTTGTTGTTACTATGTTATAGGGTTAATCTAGTACACATGCTAGTTATATAATTTTTATTTTAGTGGGAGATAGGGATAAGAGTATGTTTAGTTTTGATTATAATTTTGTGATTATTTTCAGTGGTGGCTATGGCTCATAGTTCATTTTAGGGACTTGGTTGCTATTTTATGGTTTTATGAAAGCATGTTGAATTTCTATTTGTAGAAATATATGTATATATATAATGTAATGTAGTAGGCATGATAGTCTTGTTAAAATTTATTTTATCATAGGACATGACTTTATGTGATTTATTTGGTATAAAGAATATTAAGCATGTTTAGACCCTGATGCCATTCTTGTTGTTTTTATTCTGTGAGAATGAATTAAAGTGTGATTCATTGTGTGTTAGGAAGTATATTAGATCATGTATCTCACTATGTGTTTAAACTATCACTATGTGTTTAAACTACTATTACATGTGATAAGTTATTAAGTTTAGGAGCCTATGGAATGCATGATAAATTCGGCCTAGGCCAATGACTAATGTTTTGAATTTTTATAGCCATGTGCTATTAGTAGGGTTTGAGTTGAAATATTCTAAGGGTCCTATTTGGCATGACATGTCAAAATGAAATGTTTTGTGTAATGCATAGGTTGGCAAAACTATATTTCAAAGTTTGATAATCGTTTTGTTTATGTTAATGTGTTTCATATTATTGGTGCTGGGTTTTAATGTGATCCCGACTTTGGGTGTTTTTTTGCAAGTATGGTACATACAAACGTATTTTTACATGGAAGTTTGGAATAAATTGAATGTAATATTAAGAAAAGTATTTGGTATAAATTCTAGGCACTTTGTTAAGTGTTCCTGTACTCTTGGTATGTTTGCTTGCTTGGACTTGATGTAAGAAAGTTAGCTAGATTTCTGTTTTGTTTTTTAATGGATTCTAGTTATGAGATATGTAAAGATTTGTTTGTCTTTGCTTAGCCTAGTGCTACAACATTATTAAAGGCAGATATGCCTAAAGTCTGGATAATAGGGGTGTCAGGTAAAATGTGGACAATAGGGGCGTCATGTAAGTGACCAAAGGAGAGTGACATGTGACATGGACAATAGGGGTGCCAACATCGTATGTTGTATGATTATGCTTATGTTTCATATAATCTCACATGTGACATGGACAATAGGGGTGCCATGATCTTATGTTGTATGATTATGCTATGTTTCATATAATCTTATGATTATGATTATGACTTATGTTATCATGGTTATGTTTTCATATGACTTATGTTGATAAATGATTCCTATAGGAAAGGCATGTTATGAATCTCTGAGACATGTCGTTTATGTTTTTATGCTGTGTTTTTCCTTCATTGTTTGTACTTCCTTACTCGGCTTTTAGCTAACCCCCCTTACTTTCCCCCTTGCAGGTTTATACTTAGAACGTTTGATTGTTGATGTGGAGTACGATGTATCGGGGCCACTCCATTGTGAAAGTGTGTACTTCTATGAGGGGCCATTCTACCAAAGAAAAGATCTTGGAACACCATGGTTATAATGTCTTCAATTTTCATTTGTTGACCAACATTTTAGTCAATGCCACTGAGTCAATTTGAACGATAGTAAATAATTTAAAGAGTTGAATTCAAGTAAAATGACACAAAGAATTTATAGTGGTTTGGCCCCAGGAGTTTGTAATGACCTACATCCACTTGCACTTATATTAAACAAGAATGTCTTAGACTCAAGATCAAGAAGAACGAGGATCAACTAAGTTTCGTAAGTCTAAGAGAATACAATTCGATAGGTATTTTGTATGTAAAGTGCGCATAAGAAAATTATGACTGTGAGAGATCTCTATTTATAGAGTCCCTTGATGGGTCACGGGCCTTACAAACATGATCTAGGTCCTACACATGTAGCGTGGGAATATTACAACTGATTACATATTTAAAATAATACAAAAGGTACATTTAGGTATCGGTTACATAGATATCCCTTGAAATTAGGATCAATCTTGTTATTTGGCATGCCCTACGAATAGTATCCACCTTTGAGCAGCTTTATGAGATCGTTTGACCCTCGAGCAAGCTATTATGTTCTACCAGCACTCTTTGTGTAATCAACTTCAATTTCTTCAAGGAAGAAAACTTCCTTCAATTTGATTATGCTTGACCAGCTCATGCAGCTCGACCAGTACTTGCAGTCTTGAATACTTTATGTTTCCAAATGTCATTTTCATGTGTCACATCACCGTGTCTAATTTTGGGTTAAACATTTTCCGCCCAAGTTTAAATAAACTTGCATGCTTCGACCAGGCTGATACCTTTTCAAATTCTAACATATCAAAAAATGGAGTCCCACTTTTACAAGCAATGATAATACTTTTTGATAAAGTAAGAGGCGGTTTCATGTTTCCAATGCATGTTCTAGTCACATCAAATAAGAAAATGATGATTTTATTGTAATAAAAAAGAGGAAACGGTACAACTTTCAATGCAGCTGACGTCACATCATCTCAAAAAACTATGATGAATTTTAACTTGATTATGCCAGTTGCTCGCTTGCGGGCATGGGCTAGATATAGCCATGCCTTTTCCCTTTCTATTTCACCCTTGTCAAATTCCTCAAACTCTTTCTCTCTCTCTCTCAAAATCTTTCTCAAACCTGAAGCTCTTGTTCCCCAATTTCTAGTTCTTCAATCCAATTTTGCATCAAGCTTTTCTTCAAGATCATCATTCAAGTAAGTTTCCCGATCACTCTCTCATATTTTTTTTTCTTTAATTTTCTGCAAATTCAGTGGTAATTTCAAAATTTTCACTTTTGAGTTATTGGTGTTCTTGAGCAAACCGTGAGATCTTTGGGTTTTTTCTTGAAAAAATTATTCACTTTCTTGTAAAATAAGTGTTTTGGGAGTAGAAAGATGAACTCTAGAATTAGGGTATGTTTGATTATGTATTGGATGCTAGAAAAATTTGTAGATTGAAAATTTTTCAATTTTCAACTTCTGAAAAATAGTGGGAATTTTCGAGGTAAGTGGAAATGTTTGAGAAAAATCTTTTAAACTGCCTTTTGGATCAATTTTTACATCTGGTCGAATACAAATTGTGTTTATTCGAGCAACACACTCTGTTTAGGCACACATATGTTGGTCGAATAATTCACTTCCCCGTTCTTTGTTACCAGATGTATGCATGTGATCATCGGATAAGTGATTATTCAATTTACCCAGATTTACTCCAAATGTTGGTTGATGAGGTGGATCAAAATCAACCTGATATTGATCTCAACCGCGATACTCCTAAAAATCCTACTCAACCTGGGGAGCAATCCCATCAATATGATTTTCAATTTGTCCCCAATGAGAAGTATCGCCGTAAGGTTGATGAGTTGCACTAAGGAATAAAGAAATGCCTTCCAAAAGATTGTACCTATGTTGTTCATCATGACTATGTTGATACTCTCTCGATCGCAATCCCGACTAGTAGGAGGGCAACAATTAGAAATTCAATTGTTCAAGAGGCTGTAACTGTTGCATTCTATTCTCCAGATATGGCCAGAGTAAAGCATATGACTAGGGAATGAATAGCTACAGACCCCCATGTCGCAAGCAACAGACCAGTGGGAATAATGCCTAACAACAAGGGCTGAATGAGCAGACTTAAAGGGTTGCACCAGCTGTGGAGGTGACTTACACCATTAGACTTAGGGAAAGCTCAATCCTTTGAAGAAGAAAAACGTGGCAAGGCATGTTGTCCCAGTAAGCACTCTTTTGAGCAGTGCTATTGAAGGTTACCCTGAAAGGTACGATATTCGAGGATTAGCATGGTGACTCCTTGGGCGACCATCGAGCTAACTTTCAGAGTGGAGCCTTTAGCGCCAGGTCACACTTCCATGTACAAGCTGGTGCTACATTGCCGCTCCATCAGTACTCCAGGGGTGTATTTGAATAATTCAGTATTTCCCATTTCCAAATTACTCCAAACGGATACCTAATGCTTTCAGTATTATATATCATCTACCACCTTCGCAAGTGGGAACCTCCAACTCCCCACGAAGTCCATTACCTGTTCGATCTTAAGTCCAATATGAGTTAGCATGGTACTGGATTTTTCTATCTTTGCCACAAGGACACGACCAAAGTGTTCCTGACCAAGCCAACATTTAGGAGCAATGTGGGCGCATACTTTAGGGAGTATATTCTGATGACCGACCTGGTCACAAAAAATCTATCCTTTCAATAAATAAGTAATGAGATTTTCTTATTTCTCATTTCTCATTTTTCTTTTTCTTTTATAAGTTGATACTTAGCTTATTTTCCCTTCATTGTTTTAGGCCAATGGGAATGACCTCCTCCTACTTTAGGCATGCTCACTCGAGTAGCTTTGCTAGACAGCCTTATGAACGATGAGAAAAATTGTAGGCTGTTAGTGAATAATTCCAATCTTAGGTTGATTGGCCTACTCGAGCCCCACCAAACTACCAAGGACGCCACCACCGAAAGCGCTACTAATGGAAAAGCCACCGAGCAAGAAACTGGTGAAGAGAAAGGGCAGAATTAGCAGCCCCAGGCAACCCCTACTCCTACGAGGAGGAGAGCAAGGGGAATAAGTATAAGGGAGTAGGAAGATGCTCCTCACACCAAATTCCTAGCACCTTCAGAGGTTAAAGGGAATGGGAAACAAGTGTTGGTCAAGGATGAAGATCGTCTCAATATCTCACTTTCTTCTGATGATGAGGAGGAGGACATCCCAAGTAATAATTTAAATTACAGTATAACTTCACCAGTAGCTAAATGTATACGTAGGCTTTTTTATTCACCCTGCTCGAACAATAGTGTAGATATAGGTACCATGCTTACTTTAGCTGTTTTGCTCGCTTTTCTTTTATATTTCCTTGAATTTTTCTAACATATCTTCTTTTTATTACATCCATGTCAGACTCTGAGATCTTCGAGCTATACACTTCAGCCTCTCCTCCTGCCTCGACCAAGAGAGTGTCAAAAATAAAAACCCATACTAACATTGGATCGAGCAGAGACTAGCCTCCGTCCAAGCAGCCTAGGCAAGATCCTCATGCTCCATTTATTTCACCTGCAACAAGCCAGGCTCCTCCTCCCACCAATCATAAGCCACCACCTACGATTAGCTCTCTTGCTCGCTCAGTAGTTGATCCCAGCACCTATCGAGTCATACTTGAGAAGCTTAACTCTGCGGCTAAAGAAATCGACAACCACGCCACAAAGTTGTCTCAGCATCGCTTAAGTGTCGAGGCCTTCGCTACCCTCGAGGAGACCTCTATGGATGCAGCCTTTGGTCGCGCTATCTCATAGGTGTTGTTGGTAAGCACTTTGATTATTATCTCTCATGTATTTGATCAAAGTTTGCTGCTTACATCTAATTCTTTTAATTCTTCAGGGTGTGATGACACTTACCCATACTCAGCCTCGAGCAAAGGTTGTTTTCGACGAGCTGAAGAAGACCAGTGCCACTTTGGAGAAATTCAAAGAGGTATATAAAAAGAACCATGGGGCGGCTAAATAGCTCGAGAAGGATCTACAGGTGAAGATCACTGAGATTAAGGGGAAGAGCCAAGTTATTAAAGCTCTCCAAGAGAAGGAGACAAAGACTTTCCTCCTCGAGGATCATGAGCAGAAGAAAATGGATAACGAAGAACAGATAAAGAGGCCTGAGGAGGAACTTTCTCAGCAAAAAGAAAAATACTCATCAGGTATGTCTAGATTCAAGAATTACACCTTTAATTGTTTTTTCATGTTCTGGAAAAACAATAAAGGGGTAGATTTTGAATACGTGCCAAATAGGCTCCGAGTGAAGGAGATTGCAAGATGCCTTGCTTGTGAGGCTGCTGAATCTGTTGAGGCTGCATCTCCTGAGACTCCTGGATCTAAAATCTCCATAAATCTGGGGGTCAACCTGTCTTGTGAGGAGGTCGAGGAGGATGTGGTCGACCAATGATGTTTTTTTTCTTTCTTTTTACTTTGGATCACCCGCGAATTAATGTTCGTGTTGTAAAAACATTGGTTGTCCGAGTAGCTTTTCATCTCGAGTATTTTGTGTAATATTTTTCTTGCATTACATACACTATGTTACTCATTTAATTTTGACTAGATATAAAAATTAATTGCTATATAAGTTTTCTAACTTTCCTGCTCGTATGAACAAGCAAATTTTTTAATTTTTATGTTCTTTTTGGATGAAGCACAACACTTTAAAAATTGTAAAAAATTTCTAAGTACTACTCAATTATGCTTGTTATTCTTTTGCTTATGTGAGATTATGTATACCCTATATGCCCACAAGTGATCGATGAGGTAAGTCCTTGGTCACTTGCAAAATAACTAAGCCTGTTCGAGCTAAACCTGCTGCTTGAATTAATATTCATAAAGTAGTATACTTGTCAAGAAAAATCACACATGTTATGCAATACTTGTTAAAATTACAAAAATTGGCAAAATTTGAATGTGTCAAGCACACTCCCTTGTAAATAACTCATAATAAAAAGGACAAAACCGTGTCTATTGAATTAAAAAATTTGTTCAAGCAATGAATGTTTTTTAATGAAAACATCTTAAATTGAATCTTATTAAATGACTTGTCATTTGTAAAGGGAATAAACATGTCTTACGACCAAGCACAAACAAATAGTCTAGAAAGTAATTGATTATTACAAAAATGGGCAAAATCATGGGTTTACAACCAAAAATAACAAAAACAAGAAATACACTAGTCGAAAAAAATGGGCAAGTAGGTCCCTGGAAACCAGTGTCACTGATAATACTTTCTGAGATGTTCTCCATTCCAATATCTTGCAACCAGGCAAACACATCTTGGTTGTGTTTTAAAAAACATATGAGTTAAAGTTTGACCTCTTCATCTAAGTTTTTTCAAATTTTAACAATTCATAATGGATCTTCCTGGGCGAGCGGAACCTCTTCAAGGTCCTCAATTGGTCCCACTCCAGTGTCATAATTCCCAAAGAGAGGATCAATACAACTTCTTCACTTTGAGAAGCATCCTATTTTGAGGTGTTCTGCTCATATGGGGAAGCTTGCTCTTGTGTCTCTAATATGCTCATCTCCATTACTACTGTTGGTGTATTTTCTGCTGGTCCAGCGAAAATCATGTTGGTCGTTATTAAGCCTTTTTAGCTGTTGTAATGGAAGAGTTGTAGCATTATCGAGATTCATGTTGATTCCCTTTAGCACATCAAATTCCAACATTTGTTGGGAGCTTCATCATTAGATGAAAATGGATGTAATAACTCTCAAATCAATAAGTATTGGCCTTCCAAGCAAGGCGTTCAAAGCCAAAGGAAGATCGACCAGAACAAAAGTTGTCATGACCGTGTTATTCATTGTTGTAGCTCCAATAATTATTGCTAGTCTAATTGTCCCTACTGGAGTCGTTCCTTCTTCAGTAAAACCATATAAGGTCTACGTGCAGGGCTAATGATCTTGAACTGAAAGTTTCATTCTTTCAAGAGTTGTCTTAAAAAGGATATTAACAAAAGAACCACAATCCACTATTGTAATGACCTGGATAGCCAAGACCGTTACACTGTGTGTATTAAATAGTGTTAGACTCTCTAAACGAGTCTCTTAGCCATAAACATGTAACTAAACATGATTAACGATTTAGGGTTAAAAAATTTGTTCAAAAGGAATAACAATTTCACTAAAATGTTTACGTTCATACATGGGATCCCAAAATAACATTTAAAAGGTTAATTATAATTCAAAAGTTACGACCAAGCAACCTAAGCAGAAAAATAGAGTTTGACCCTAGTTCCTCTGAGAAACCCTGGCCATGGTGGTCGAGCAGCCTCATATGTACACGTCACCGCCGAAGCCAAGCCTCCAACTTATGGATGGTCCAACTTCTCTTTCCCATTACCTGCACCACATAGCACCCATGAGTCAAGGCTCAGTAAGAAAACTTAAACATGCTCATAAGTAGTTAATAACATATTACACAATCATAATAAGCATGCCTAGCAATAATAACCTTACTCATGCATGCATTCTATTCAGATAAGTGACTACAGTGTCACACTGTGGCCCGTTTCCCTAAATACGTGACCATAGAGTCATCCTGGGGCCACTGCCCTAAATAAATGACTAATAAGTCAAACCGGGGCTTGTTGCCCTAGGATATGGAACTATAGAGTCACCCCCGGGCCCACTACCCTATCCTCTGTATAACCAACCTTAGAGCTAGCCCAGCGTACCTGGTGCTTTAATTTTCCAACAACCAAAGGGTCGGTCAAGCGTATATCATGCTCCTGATTAGGCCTAACCATATCGACCAACGCTTAGCGCACTATTGCCCCCCTTTACTTATAAGTCAAGCACCTTTCATTCAAATAATGTAAACAGGCATAAATCATTTAACAATTATCCTGATACAGAGCATTCAAGCATGCTTAATCAACCAATCACAGGCATAATCATAATCATGCTCATTCACAAGGGCCCGAGCCCTGATCATATTTACATTTGGAAAACGGGCCAAGCCCTAATCACATATATCACGTATTGGGTGCAGTTTTCTTACCTCTGGTCCAAGCACAAGTTAATTAACAATGACCCCCAGGGGCGATCCCGTCCTGAGCCCTAGCAATACCCTTAACTGTGAATTATGATCTCCTAGCTACACCTAATCCAATCATATCCTCAAGCCTTCAATTCATTACTAATTCTTCCAAGAATTCAATGCTTTGAAAAAAGCAAGTAGGAGAGAAAGAGAGAACCAAGAGAGATAAATATGTGAGTGTTTCAATGTGTTTTCTGGTTACTTATGAGGTTTCTAGTAGACTAAGTATATCCAAGGGCGTGAAAAGATTATAATGCCCCTAAGTCCAAACTTTCCTCTTAAAGCCCAATAAGGGCAAACGTCTTTTACCGAACATCTTGCTAATCACAATTAATGCCTCATAATTACCATTGCTTCCAATATCCTAAATAATCACTAAATAATTTCCCATTACCCAATAAATTTGGGTAATGTGCTAAATTACAAAAATACTACTCGGCTCACCCCGAGCAGGGTATTTGATCCTGTTATGAGTAAACTGCTAACTTGCTCCCTAGAATCGCCTCGTGTCGAATAACTCAAATATATCCACATAACAATGTGGTCTCAATCATAAAACACCAAGACACACACACATACATATATTAAATATGCCCTCAATGGGCCAACATTACAAAAATATCCTTCTTTTAAGAAACGGTGCCACATGCATGCTCAATACTCCTAAACATGCCAATATAGTCAAATTATAATATAACTCACATAATTCATATAATCATGTAATATATATTTAAATCAATTATTGTCCTTCGGACCCCTTAATCAAGGCACTAAACCTTATTGGAAATTGGGACGTTACAATCGTCCCCTCCTTACAGGAATTTCATCCTCGAAAATTTACCTAAACAACTCAGGATATTGATCCCCAATGTTGGACTCTAATTCCCAGGTTGCCTCCTCGACCTTGCTGTTCCTCCATAATACCTTAACCAAAGGTATGGTTTTGTTCCTCAGGACCTTGTCCTTCCTATCTAGTACCTGGACTGGTTGTTCATCATAGGGAAGATTTGTCTGCAGCTCTAGATCTTTGTAACTCAATACATGAGTCACATCTGACACATACTTCAGAAGCGTTGAAATATGAAACACATTGTGTATGGCCGACAATGTCGGAGGTAAGGCCAATCTATAGGCCACTTGACCAATCCTCTCCAGGATCTCAAATAGTCTTACAAACCTAGGGCTCAACGTGCCATTCTTTCAAAATCTCTCCACCCCTTTCCATGGTAAAACTATAAGGAAGACATAGTCTCCCACTTGGAACTCCACGTACCTACGCTTCGGATCTGCATAACTTTTCTGTCAACTCTAAAATGCGAGCATCCAAGGTCAAATTTTCTCAAAAGCCCCATTGGTCATCTGAACTGCCTTAGGACCCAAGTATTTCCTTTCTCCCATCTCATCATAGTGAATGGGCAAGCTACATTTCCTACCATACAGCATCTCATAAGGAACCACTCCAATGGTCGACTGGTAGCTGTTATTATAGGAAAACTCTATCAAAGGAAAATACTTACTCCATGACCCTTCAAAGTCCATTACCCATGCTTGCAGCATATTCTCTAAAATCTGTATCGTCCTCTCAAATTTTCCATCTGTTTGAGGATGATATGAGATACTAAACTTCAGTTGTGCACCCATAGCCTTCTACAGACTTCCCAAAAACTTGGAAGTAAATGTGGGGTCCCAATCTGACACAATCGACCTCAGAGCCCCATGAAGGCACACTATCTCTCTCACATAGAGATCTACCTACTGATCAACTGTATAATTTGCCTTCACTTGTAAGAAGTGAGTTGATTTGGTGTATCGATCCTCGATAACCCACACCGAATCATGTTGACCCATGGTCCTGGGTAACCCAACTACAAAATCCATTGTGATATTCTCCCATTTCCACTATGGGATATCCAGAGGTTGTAATAACCCTACTGGGCTCTGATGCTCAGCCTTGACCCGCTGACACATCAGGCACTTAGCCACATACTCAGTTACATCCTTCTTCATCCTAGGCCACCAATACAAAGTCCTCAGATCCTGATACATCTTTGTGGTGCCTGGATGTAAAGAGTAATGGGTAGTATAAGATTCATCCAGAATCTCCTGTCTGATAACAGTATCCATCGGAACACAGAACCATCCCTTGTATCTCAGTAAGCCCATTCCTGACACTATATAGTCCCTTGCCACTCTAGCTAGGACGTCCCCTCTAATCCTCATCAGATGTGGATCACTCAACTGGTTTTCCTTTATCCTATCCAAAAGAGTAGATTGTAGTGTTATATTGGCTAACTGGCCCACCACTAACTATATTCTACCTCTAGTCATATCCTTTGCCAATTCCTTGGATATCTATCTTGCACTATTTAATTGCCCCGATCCCTTCCATCTTAAGGCATCTGCCACCACGTTGGCTTTTTCTAGGAGATACAAGATTTAACAGTCATAATCCTTCACCAGCTCTAACTAACGCCTCTGTCTCATGTTCAGGTCTTTCTACGTGAAGAAATACTTTAGGCTCTTATGGTCAATGTATATCTCACACTTCTCCCCATAAAGTTAATTCCTCCATACCTTTAATGCAAAGACCACTGCTGCTAACTCCAGATCATGAGTAGGATATCTCTATTCATAATCCTTCAACTGACGTGATGCATAAGTAATCACCTTCCCTGCCTGCATAAGGGAATAACCCAAACCCTGTCTCGAGGCATCACAGTACACTACAATACAAGAGTTGTAATAAATCACCACTTCAACTCATGGAAGTTGTTCTCACACCTATCTGACCACACAAACTTTTTGGTCTTGCATGTCAGTTCTGTTAGTGGGGTAGCAATCCTTGAGAACCCTTCCACAAAATGCATGTAATAACCTGCCAACCCAAGGAAACTCCTGATCTCTGAGGCGTTCCTTGGCTAGGGCCAATCTCTGACTACCTCAAACTTAGTTGGGTCCACCTTGGTAATGTCCCAAAATCCCTAATGTGGTTTAAAGCCTGGATTAGGGGGCCAGGAGGGCCATAATTGATTTATTATGCAATTAATGATTATATGCATGATTACGTGAGTTATATTATTATATGATAATAAATGCATGCATGTAGGTCCACTTTTCATTGTAAGGGTATTTTGGCCCGTTGATGGCATATTTGTACATTTTCATGCATGTTTATGACTTATGGATGAGACCACATTATAATGTGGATTTGTTCGAGCTATTCGGCATGAGACGATCTTAGAATGCAAGTTAGCGGTTTGGTCGTAACAGGGTTATTTACCAGGCTCGGGGTGAGTCTCGGGGTAATTTGATGTTTAGTACTGATATACCCAAAAAATAGGAGAATGCATCCTAGGAAGCTAAGGAGAATGCATTCTAGGAGAACTAAGGGGAGTGGTCCTAGGAGACCCCAAGGAGGAAGTGGTCCTAGGAGACCCCAAGAGAGTGATCCTAGGAGAACCCAAGGATGAGGTCCGAGGAGAACTCAAGATGTGGTCCTAGGAGACCCCAAGGGTGTGTTTGAGGTAAGCCTCCCAAGGTTTCCTAAGTGTTTGCTCGAACGTGTCCAAGGTAAGTGATAAGGAGGAGGAGTCCCATGCAAGCCAAGAATGGAGACTTAGATTTTGCCAAGGAGAGCCTACACAATGTCCGATCGGACATAGTTGGGAGATGCTAAAGGGGAGTGCCTCAGGCTTGTCCAAGGAGAGATGTCAAGGAGGATGCCTTGGACCACCTTGGTCCAAGGATAAGGCAAGAGGAGGATGCCTCGGACCCCCTTGGTCCGAGGAGAAGGCCACAAGGTCCGATCGGACCTTGATTGGAGAAGGTATGCTCGGACTTGTCCGAGGTGAGAAGCAAGGGTGTTGCCTCGGACCACCTTGGTCCGAGGAGAGCCAAGCTTGTATCATCTTGGTCCAAGGAAAGCTTGAAGGAGTAATCAACATGCATGTGAGACTACGTCAAAGTCCCCAGAGCGACTCTAGCAAGAATTGGTCTAGGCACCCGGGAATCTCTCATTCCTCACTCAAATTGAGGAATTAGTTGTATTTTAAATATTTCTTGTAATATAAATATAAGATGAATAATAAAATATCCCTATCTAAAGGGGATATAAGTTGAGTATCCCAGGCCTATAAATAGAGGGCTTATGGGATTAAAGAGGGGCTTCTGCTGCTTCTTCTTTCTAGAGAGAGAAAATTGGGTATGTGTATTCTAGAGAGAGAAAGTGCTGATATTTGAGAGAACTCTTGTATTTTCACAATCTGTACTGAAGAAACTCAGTTGGCTCAGTCCATCTGATCTTGAGTATAGAACTATAAATTACAACTCTAAGTGGATTAGGCTATTACCGACAATCGGGGCTGAACCACTATAAAAATACTGTGTGTTATTTACTTTTCTTGTTTATACCGTCTGTTGTCGTTTACATTCTCTTGAAGGTTTGTCGTATTTGATGTTCTCACGTCGTTGGCTAAAAACGCAGTCAACATTTTGGTGCTTTCATTGAGAGCCTGAAGAGAAGAACAGACGGTCCCTGAAGCAAGATGGCACCTAAGAGCACCACTGCTGCTTCCAAGAGGACAAGCTCCTCTAAAGAGCCCGCTAGATCTGAAGGTCCTAGCCCACAATATCATGAGAATGAGCCTAGAGTCATGCTCGAGGACGTGACTCCAGGAGTTGAAGAGCTCCAAGAGGCCATGGGGGCCTTCCAGGAGGAGATGGCACAATTCCACGCTAGGCAAGAGGTGTTTGCTGAAGAGATGGCCAGGCAGAGAGCTGCGTTAGAGCAGCAAAGACGCGATATGGAGGCTAGGAGCGAGGAGCTCAAACAACAACAGGAGGAGGTCGACCGAAGACATTGTGAAGTAGCACTTGCTTTAGAGGCAGCTACCCAGTTGGCCCAGGCCAATGCCCAAGCTGCAGCACGAGGAGGACCCCCTCCAGGAGCAAGGACCATAGAAGCTGGTGGTAAGAACAATGATAGACCAAGGAAGGGTGGTAATAACCCACCTGGTGAGGGAGATGGAGTCCGATCGCACACTACCTCAACCCAAGGGGGGCACTCTAGAACCTCCTCCAGAAGTCACCGATCGGGCAGTAAAAAGACTCCACCTGGGCAGGAGCAAAATAAAGCTC
Source organism: Humulus lupulus (assembly GCF_963169125.1). Lineage (NCBI taxonomy): Eukaryota > Viridiplantae > Streptophyta > Magnoliopsida > Rosales > Cannabaceae > Humulus > Humulus lupulus. Next base: position 139,008,841 of record NC_084801.1, on the reverse strand, counting down.
CTAGAGAGAAGAGGACCTCACAGTTCAAAGATGGGCATGGTCGTGACGAGGCTGATAGTCATCCCACCAACCAGTCAAAGGAAAAGGAGGGCCATAACCCACAAGGAGGAGAAAACTGCCCAGAGCGCGCCAAAAAGCCTCCACTGCACCCAGACCAGCAGCGTAGCAGGAGAGAGGAAGTCCCGCATAGTAAGCCCTCTAGGAAGTCGAAGGATCTAAGGGATGTTATCACCGACAAGAGGAGGACTGTCTCGGTCGAAGGGCAAAATCTGGACCGCCCTACCAGTCAAGTAAAAATACTTGACGGTGGCGCGCCAGATGGTAATGCCCGACCAGGCGGTCAAAACCTTGGAACCTCATCAGTTGCACCAGCCATCCAAGCCCAGCTTGACATGCTAGCAGCTGCAGTGCAAGGTTTGTCGAAACGACCTTCCGAGATAGATGCGATCGACTACCAGAGTGGTAGCCCATTTTGTGCTCGGATTAGAGCAGCCCAACCACCAGCAAAGTACAAAGCACCGGTACTGCCAATTTATACCGAAAAGGCAGACCCGATAAGACATGTTGAGAAGTTTGAGGACCAGATGGAACTGCTTGGAGTGAGTGATGACTATCGGTGTAGAGTCTTCCCCACCACCTTGACGAACACTGCTCTGGAGTGGTATTGGAGGTTTAAACCAAACTCCATTACCTCTTGGGAGGCATTCAGGAAGGAGTTTTGCAGACAATTTAGCACTGCCCGGACTCCGCCAGTTTACGCCAATGACTTGGCAGATATCAAACAAGGAAAAGATGAGTCTCTAAAGAGCTATATACAGAGATTCATGAGAGAAGCCAATAGAGCAACCGCTGTAGGAGACGAGGGGAAGATGGTTGCCATATCTGCTGGGATAATTTATCGGAGTCCTCTATGGGACAGCATCCATCGCCATCCAATCTCAACACTTCAACAATTTCTTGACCGGGCGGAAAAATATATGAATTTGGATGATGCGATAGAGAAAGGGGAGAATGGCATAAACAACCCAAGCAAACCAACTGACTCTCCTAGTGATGGTGGAAAGAAACGTGGAAGTAATGGGTCTGACCACCATGAAGAAAAGAAGGCAAAGGTGGATTCAAGTGAGAAGCCAACCAAGTATGAGCCTCAATTTACCAACTACACTACTCTCTCAACCAGTAGAGCAGAGATATATCTTGCTAGTCAAGAGGAGGTTCCTTACAAGAAGCCTCCACCCATCAGGAGAGAGATGAGGAAGAGAGACATGAATAAGTTTTGTCGCTTCCATGAAGATTATGGTCACGACACGAATGAATGCAACCACCTCAAGGACGAGATAGAATTTCTTCTCCGGTCGGGCAAGTTGAAGAAGTACCGAGCAGAGACACCCCTAGGAGAAGGAGGTAGAAGCAACTCCGGATTCAAGCGTCAAAGATCTCCACCCTTGCAGCCTGGACCTGTGGACTTCACCGTAGACACTATATGTGGAGGTCCACCCTTAGCTGAGGAGAGCAACGAAGCAAGAGGAGGAGTATGCTGAGGAGGAGTGCTGGGAGCAGGAACCACTGGAGTGGCGTGCACATAAAGCATCAAAGGAGATATTATTTTTAAATACCGCTTTCAGAGTGGTAGCTTGATTTCGAGTTTTTTAGACTTGTTATTTAAGTTTGGTGTATGAACTGGTTATTTGCTAACCAGTCATTTTATTTTGAACAATTTTGGTTGTTTAAGACTCGTTGTTAGACATGTTTTGTTATTTTTAATTTACGAGTAATAAAAGAGACTACGCGCAGCGTGGTCGATTCTTGCTACAAATATGCATGTGTGTTAGTTATCCGAGCAGTGTTCAACTGGTCGGTAGAATCGGGCAGTGTTCAACTGGTCGATATGTTCAAGCAGTGTTCAACTACTTGAGTATTTTCCATATATTCTATGTGTTTCATTAGTAATTAACTGCTCGAACAGATTCAGTCAGGTAGCAAGTGACTAAGGATCTTTCAACCCTCAACCACCTGGGGGGCACATGGGGTATGCTAGTATATAATTTAACACAGGCAATAAGAGCACGAGTTAATATATCTGTTTTTAGGCTGACTTGTAAATTTTTGAAGTCCAAAAAGGCCATTAAGCTAACTTGCTTGGCAAAGCTTAAGTAACTTGGAATTTTTTAAAATTTCAAGTTAGGAGCAGATATTCGTGTCACCATAAACATCATGCTCATAAAATGTTAGAGCAATAAGAGTGTGAGAAAGTATACTTAGCATGGACTTATGAAATGTCTAGAATTTCTAAGTTAGAAAACTAAGTACTCATGCGAAAATATAAGGCGTACACCAGAGTGACTTTACTCTTCACGAAAAACTTATAACTTTTTAAGTCTAGAGGAGACTTAGAATGTTTTAAGTTAGCAAGGAGAAGTAAAGTATAAATGCCAACAGGTACAAGTTTAGCTGATCAGGTGCAAAGTTTTCTTGCTCAGGAGAGCAGATACAACTTCCCTGGTCAACAAAGTATGTATCATCGATCAACATTCCCTGGAGTGAATCAAACAAATGCATGCAAAATAAATGCTACATGGTGAAAATTTGTCTTTGGGAGGAGAAGTCAAGTTTTCACTAAGATTGATTGAGAGAAATCAATCTTTCAAAATAATTATGGGAGGTTCGAACAAGGTGCTTTGATGGTTTTTCCTAAAAGGTCCTAAGAGTGCCTAAAGGTGAAAAGTTTGAAAAAATTATAGCATGGAGTATACCATGTTTGGTCCGAAAGGTGTGTCTAGTTCCAAGGAGAAGCGTCCAAATGGTGATGCTGCCTATGTCCGATCGGATGTGCATGCTTATAAGGTTGGCTACTGTTCCATGCATTGCATTGCATTCATGTCAACACGGCTTATGCCTGTTTTTCCATGCTCACGATCAATACAGGTGCTTAGAGTGTTTGAAAAATGTGGTGTCCAAGCATACCTTGAGATGGCCGATCGGATGCATGTAGATCCAAGGAGCATCTCGCTTATGTCCAAAGATCTAGGCCCATAAATCTTGTGCCTAAGGTGCTACATCCGACCAAGAGGAGACAAGAAGTGTCCGGTCGGACCTAGGTCCTTGGCACCTCAAGAGATGGGCTCGGACCCTAGTCCAAGGAAAGCCAAGGAAGGCATGGCTCGGACCCTAGCCCATGCATGCCAAGAGAATAGACTTAAACCTTGGCCAAGGAGAGGCCACAAAGGCTCTGATCGGACTGCAGTTGGAGGAGCCAAATGCTTGGCTCGGGCCATGTCCGAGGAGAAGCCAAGTCATTGGCTTGGACCTTGGTTCAAGGAAAGGTCATGAAAGCTCTGATCGGACAAGTTCAAGGAGAAGACCATGCATGTGTGCCAAAAGGTTGGCTCGGACCAAGTCTGAGGAGAGGTCCCATGCATGCCCAAAAGATTAACTTAGATTTTCTAATCCTAGCGCAACCAAATTGAAGATATTCAACAACCTGTCTATACGATGATAAAATAGACAAAGGGAGAATCAAAAGGAAGGTTGTGTTTTCATTATATCAAGAAAATGGAGTTTGAAGAAATCACCAGGCAAGTCCTGTCGTGGGAGTTTACGTGAAAGTTATCAACCGGATAGGAGTTTTTTGATGACCTTGAGAACATTTTGCTAGAAGAAAAGTTTATCATACGAGGAAAATCGTATAATAAACTTGGGGGGCAAATGATATACCCAAAAAATAGGAGAATGCATCCTAAGAGGCTAAGGATAATGCATTCTAGGAGAACTAAGGGGAGTGGTCCTAGGAGACCCCAAGGAGGATGTGGTCCTAGGAGACCCCAAGAGAGTGATCCTAGGAGAACCCAAGGATGAGGTCCGAGGAGAACTCAAGATGTGGTCCTAGGAGACCCCAAGGGTGTGTTTGAGGTAAGCCTCCCAAGGTTTCCTAAGTGTTTGCTCAAACGTGTCCAAGGTAAGTGATAAGGAGGAGGAGTCCCATGCAAGCCAAGAATGGAGACTTATATTTTGCCAAGGAGAGCCTACACAATGTCCGATCGGACATAGTTGGGAGATGCTAAAGGGGAGTGCCTCAGGCTTGTCCAAGGAGAGATGTCAAGGAGGATGCCTTGGACCACCTTGGTCCAAGGATAAGGCAAGAGGAGGATGCCTTAGACCACCTTGGTCCAAGGAGAAGGCCACAAGGTCCGATCGAACCTTGATTGGAGAAGGTAAGCTCGGACTTGTCCGAGGTGAGAAGCAAGGGTGTTGCCTCGGACCACCTTGGTCCGAGGAGAGCCAAGCTTGTTTCATCTTGGTCCAAGGAAAGCTTGAAGGAGTAATCAACATGCATGTGAGACTACGTCAAAGTCCCCAGAGCGACTCTAGCAAGAATTGGTCTAGGCACCCGGGAATCTCTCATTCCTCACTCAAATTGAGGAATTAGTTGTATTTTAAATATTTCTTGTAATATAAATATAAGATGAATAATAAAATATCCCTATCTAAAGGGGATATAAGTTGAGTATCCCAGGCCTATAAATAGAGGGCTTATGGGATTAGAGACGGGCTTCTGTTGCTTCTTCTTTCTAGAGAGAGAAAATTGGGTATGTGTATTCTAGAGAGAGAAAGTGCTGATATTTGAGAGAACTCTTGTATTTTCACAATCTGTACTGAAGAAACTCAGTTGGCTCAGTCCATCTGATCTTGAGTATAGAACTATAAATCACAACTCTAAGTGGATTTGGCTATTACCGACAATCGGGGCTGAACCACTATAAAAATGATGTGTGTTATTTACTTTTCTTGTTTATACCGTCTGTTGTCATTTACATTCTCTTGAAGGTTTGTCGTATTTGACGTTCTCACGTCGTTGGCTAAAAACGCAGTCAACAAGTACATTACCGGGAATTAAATGGTAATGGGATATGATTTATTAACTATTTGGGAATAACGGGAATTGGTGGTTGTTAATAATGATTAACATGATTAGAGGAGAAATGACACTTTTGCCCTTGGTGGCTGTTAAGGAAATAAGTTAGGCTTAGGAGCATTTTGGTCATTTGACCTTAGGATATATTTAAACTAAATAGATGGATGTAGAAGGGTAAAAGCTAAAGCAAAACAAAGATTCTCCTTCCTCTCCCATGATCATCTCCTCTATCTTCTTCTAGGTTGGAAATTTTGAAGCTAAGATTGAGGGAATCAAGGCTTGTGAGCTTAAGATATTGGTTCAGCTTTGGAAGGGGTTCAATTCAGGCCAAGGGTAAGAATTCTAAGCTTTATTTTTCTGATTTTTGCACTATTTTCAGCTAGTTTTTAGTTTATATTTTGGACTGAATAGATGGTAATTTGATGAGGTTTTAAATGGTTTAAAGCTTGGGTTTTGTTGGTTGAATGATCGGTAAGTTGTGGTAATGCTTGGGAGTGATTTTCTGTGTTGTTTGGTGAAGGTTTTTGGCTAGCTTTAATGGAGAAAATAGCAGGGGTGCTGTGTTCGTGTTGTCAAGTCGCGACTTGGCCCAGGCAAGTCGCGACCCACCCCTGGTACCTAGGCAGAGTGCTCTCTGTCTTGGGGGCACGCCGCGACTCACTAGTCCAAGTCGTAGCCCACCCCTTCCTTTTGTGCCAGGGAGGAGTTTTCAAGGGTTTTAGGCTCGAGGTTTCAATTCTTAAGTCAGGATCGAATCTGCTAACTGTGTTAGTAGGATTCGAGGTCCCGGGAGTGAGGTTTAGAACATGAACCTTTTATGATTTATTTTATTAATGGAATTACATATTTGGTTATGACTAGGTGACTAATAAAGGACCAAAGGATTGATCATTATCAAAGGTCATTCTTTTATTATTTCTCGCTTGAACCAGAGGTAAGAAAACTACACCCAATATGTGGCATGCATGGTTATTGATGAGGCATGTTGAGTGCTCTATATGTGGACATTGGTTGCATATTAAATGCTTTGCAGTCTTGCTTACTTATGAGTGGTAGTGACTTATTATTCAGAATTAGCAATGGTGTCAATGTTGACTGTGAAGCTGTGACTTATTAGTCAAGTTCGACAGTAGTACCGAGCAGTGGTCGTATGGAATTGACCTATGAGTCAAGAATGGCAGTAGCGTGTTTAACGGAAGCCGAAAAGATTAGATCCAATCAACATAAGCATGAAATGCTTGACCGACCTTAAGTTCGATGAAAACAAAAGCGCTTGTCTAGTCTAAAGGCTAGTTACTTAGAGCCAGAGCCAAAAGGCTAAGGTGACTGATACATCACATGGCTTAGGGAGCAGATCCCCAGAAATGGAATTATTAGCCATCTATTTAAGGAGGAAAACCCTAGAGATGGACTTGTTAGTCATCTATACAGGGAACATATCCTTAGAGGTTGACTTATTAGTTACCTGCACAGCATGTGACTCAATAGTCACTTATCTGATTGGGCTGGAAGCCCAAGCATGATTACTAGAATCAATATTGATAGTCACTTATCTGATTGGGCTACAAGCCTCAGAATGATTATCATAATCATTTATTGATATTACATACATGCAGTAATAAATTTTCTTGCTGAGCCTTGGCTCACAGGTGCTATGTGGTGCAGGTAAAGGAAAAGAAAAGCTCACCCAGCCTTGAGTGGAGAACTTAGGTGGAGATGTGTACATATGCGGCCGCTTGACCACCACAACCAAGGTGTTTCTCAGAGGAACTAGGGGTTAACCCTATTTTTCCGCTTAGGTCGATGGGTTGTAATTTTTACACTGTATTGATCATTTTGGATTGTAAATAATTTTGTAAACACTTTCATGGACCCATGTACAGTTTTATGTTTTAAATAAAATTTATCCATTCCTTTTGATCAAGATTTTTGACCTTAGCCTATTAATAACACCTAGATGCACGTTTATAACCAAATGAATCATTTAGCAAGTTAAGCACTCTTTCAAGTTCACAATAACGGTCTTGGAGTAACCAAGGCGTTACAACATTGATCCCATCTCTACTGACAATGTGACCAAGGAAAGTCGCATGTGGTAGCCAGAAATCATACTTCTTGAACTTCGCATACAGTTTATGCTCTCTCAGTCTCGGTAATACCAACTTGAATGTTGCTCATGTTCTTCCTGTGACCGAGAATAAACTAGAATATCGTCAATGAAGACGATTACAAACTGATCCAGATAATCTTTAAACACCCTGTTTGAGGATCCATAAAAGCTGTTGGGACATTAGTCAAACCAAATGACATGACTAAGAACTCATAATGCATGTATCTTGTGCGAAAAGCAGTCTTTGATATATCCTCCTCCTTGATCCTCAATTGGTGATAACCAGATCAAATATCTATCTTCAAGAATACTTTCTTACCCTGCAACTGATCAAACAGGTCATCTATCCGTGGTCGAGGATACTTATTCTTAATGGTTAACTTGTTCAGTTCCCTATAGTCAATGCACATCCTTTGAGAACTATCCTTCTTCTTTACAAATGGGATTGGCACACCCCATGGAGAGAAATTGGGTCTAATAAAACCCAAGTCTAACAACTCTTGTAACTGTACGATTAGTTTTTTCAACTCTGTTGGGGCAATTCAGTACGGTGCCCTAGACCCTGGCTCTGTCCCTGGTGCAAGTTCTATAACAAACTCTATCTCTCTGTGTGGCGGAAACCCTGATAAATCCTCAGGAAACAGATCCAGGAACTCACAGACTAATCTAGTCTCTTCTAGTTCCACTGGCTTGACCTGAGTGGTATCCACCACACTAGCTAGGAATCCTATGCAACCACCTCCCAGTATGTATCTAGCCCTCAATGCTGATATCATAGGTACATGGGGTCCATGCACAGTGCCAACAAATACAAAGGGATCCTCACCCTCAGGCTCAAAGGTTATCATCTTTTTCTTCCAGTCTATGGTTACCCCATATTTAACTAACCGTTTATACCCAGGATCATGTTAAAGTCGCTCATAACCAACTCTATCAAGCCAACTAACAATTCTCTACCATCCATCATCATTGGCAGTGATCTAACCCATCTCTTGGAAACTACTAACTCCCCAGTGGGCAGTAAGGTTCCGAAACCCACAGTATAATAATCACATGGCCTACACAGTTTATCAATTATCATACTAGAAACAAAAGAATGTGTAGCATCAGAATAAATCAAAGCAGTATAAGTGTTTCCAACACTAGAAAGCTGACTTGTTACTACTGAGGGATTAGCCACAGCCTTTGCCTACGTCAATGCGAACACTCGAGCTGGGGTCGAGTTTTCTGCCTTCCTTGATTCTTCCTTTCTTTCTATCGAGCAATCTTTCTCTAAGTGTCCCACTATCCAGCATAGAAAGCAGGAATTTTCCCGACACTCTCCCACATGGCACCTCCTACATCTAGCGCACTCTGGGTAAGTCCTCCAGCCCTCATTGTCGCACTGGCACCCTATCTGTATACCACGTGGCCTTCTGTCAAGGCCTGGAGCTGAAAAGGCATCTGGAGCCTTCCTTTTCTGGTCATTTGGGCCTCCGCCCCTACCTGAACCCATAAATGGTGGTCCCATCCTCCTGGTATCTCTCTTGGTCGCGTTCTATCGCCAAATTTTGTTTTATGCGCCCTCTATAATAAGGGCTTTCTCTACCACCTGTGCATATGTTTTCATTCTAGGAATGGTGGTAATGCGAACATCCCAGGCTATCATAGGTTGTAGCCCCTAAAGGAACCTTTCCTTCCTTGTCCAATTAGTGGGTACCAAGTTTGCAACAAACTTGGCTAATCTGTCAAACTTTAGTGCATACTCTGTCACTGACATGTTTCTTTGTAGCAGCTTGCTGAATTATTCTGCCTTTGCAACCCTAACTACATCATTATAGTACTTTTCATAGAATACCATTATGTACTCCTCCCAATCAATGGTGTTCACGTTCTTGGTCTGGGATATTACTTCCCACCAAATTTGGACATCCTCCCAAAACATGTATGTGGCACAGGCCACCCTCACATTACCAACTACCCTTACGAAATCCAGGATAGCGGTAACCATACTAATCCACTGTTCGACCTTGGCCGGATCTACACCGCCCTAAAAACCTGGAGGGTCCTGCATTTTGAACCTTTCATAGAGAGGTTCCCATCTATTCCTAGCCTCTGGCGGCTATACTACTGCCGACACCAACACAGGTGGCACCTCTGGCTGAATGCTCCCTGCAGGAACCTGTTGCTGTCTCAGGAGGCAAATCTCTTCCTCCTGCCTCTATAATCTGCCTTGCATTTCAGCCAGCATTTCCTGCCAGTTCTGAAGAGCTGGCGGAGGGGTCTAACCCTGATTATCATTTTCGGCCTATATTCCTTGGTTGGCATGCAGATCTTATTTCCCTAGAAGCATACTTCCAAGCTTATACCTTGTTGCTGGTAGGATTAATGCTCTAAAAGCATGTAAAGACATTTTATTATATTAAATTAAATAAAAAGAACAATTTTATTATATATTTGAATGTTGTAATTATTGTTTGAATTAATTATATAATAATATTAAAAAAATTCTTTATTCATTCATGATAATATGTTCTTGTATTAGTACGAGAGAATTCATATCATATATAATGAATAAAATTGTCAGTAGCATATTAAAACAATGGATCTTTAATGAATGGTTACTAGTGCGGTTTACTAAGCACACGGGATGCAAGTGAGCTAGATTCGGATTACTGATGTGGATAGACATCTTAGTAAAGGTGTTGTATATAATAGAGATTGTATATGACTAGACCGATAAGAATTAATTATCTTTATAAACTTACTGTTTGGCATAAAGATTTTATTCTTATCATAATAGATGATCATTTGCAGATCACTCTAAATCCTGAGTATTCATGAACTCCTGTTTGTGTTTATTGGATCTTTTGATTCACTCGTTAAGGTTTCTTAGTATAATGAGGCTAATGACTTTTGTTTTGGAGATTCAATATCATGAATGGCTGGGAACAAGAATTACAATAATGAAATCCATAACGGATCGAATATTGGTTCCCTTAAGGGTTAATTCTGGAACTGAATAGTTATTGAGCTCAAATCTACAATTTGATTATAGATTAATTATTCGCTTGTGAATTAATGATACTTAAGGATCAAGGTGTAATTAGAAGGGTAAAAAAATAATCTTGACCAACTCTAATAAACAAACTAATAAAGGGAGGACATAACTACATTTATTGATTATATCAATGGACTACAAGAGAAAACTCTATCAATATAATTCTATAAATACTTAGAGTGCAATTTCATATTTATAGCGGAGTAATCATGGAATTAATAAATAAGATTACTGGATTAAAGAGTTTGATTAATAATGTGGTTTACTGGAGCTTCGTATTATAGGTACGTGGTCCTCAGATCACCTCTGTCCTACATTGTCAAGGGTAAGGATGTCAAAAGAAAGATTTGTAAAGATGACTTAAATGCAAAGGAATTAATTTTCCAGGGCAATTAATTAATTATGTGATGACTATGTGCAATTGATTAATTATGAATTAGTCAATTATTTAACAATATAGTTTTTATTTTGAAATACTATAGGTTAAAATAAATATTAGTCTTGTTTGGATTAATATTTAAAGATAGATTAATAATTATCTAATTTAGAATAATATATTTATTTATTTATTTATTTAATTAAAACTGGTATTTTAAGATAAAGCTAATTTTGAATTGATTGATAGTTATTTTGGGATAAACTGGTATTTTAAGATAAAGCTAATTTTGAATTGATTGATAGTTATTTTGGGATAAATATATTGTCTTAAATATTACTTAAATAAATAAATAAGAAAATTAGGGAAAACCCTAATGTGGCTCATGCCACTCAATGTACTGCACAGTGAGTGGCACCACACATTGATATTTCCTATCCATGTGATTTTAATTTTGAATTTCAAATAATTTTTTATTTCATTTTATATATTTAATTATTATTTTTTAAATATGGTTTAAATTAAATAATTAAATAGGATATAACTGGTCAATTTTATTTTAATAAAAATAAAGATTAATTAAATTAGTCAATCATCTTTATAAACCTAAAAATAAATTATTGTTAGACACAGACTCTCTCTCTCATAAACAGAAGCAATAGTTTTTCTTAAACTTGAAAAACTATTCAATTCATCTTCTTTCTATCAAACCTCTCTAGATTTCATGTGTTGAGTACATCTAGATTCATAAATCAACCTTTTGAATCCTACGTTCCCACACACATCTTGTGTGTTTGAGGATTGGTCTAGAAGATCAAGGTGTGAGTCTTCAGAATTTGGATAGGAAGATTGTTGATTTTATACAAAAAGATTTGAGGACACTTGATAGGCTACAAGAGGTAATCTCTAATCTGATTGTATGTGGTTTAATATATATATGTGTGTGTGGATGATCTTGGGTGGTATTAATAATTATTAAAAAGAGTCTATTCCCCGCTACGTATCTCTGATTTGTTCTTTTAATACCAACATCTGCAGTAATCAATTCGGCCAGTAAGGTAGTAATAACAATACCTCTTACCGCCCTACAGCCCAAGACCAAACAAACAAGCATTCGCATTCAAAAATCATGCTAATAAGCATGTCGATTCATATTCATACCCAATCATGGTGCTAATAAGCACTTCTTAACATTCATAAGAAAATAATGATGCTAGTAAGCATTTTGTGGCATTTATAGACAAATGACGATGCTAATAAGCATTTCTTTAACATTTACCAGTATTAACAGTGCTAATAAGCATTTTCTAGCCTACATATACATATAACAACGCTAATAAGCGTTTCTTTAACGTTCACAAGCAATATCAGTGCTAATAAGCATGTCTTTATTAATCATTCAACAATCAAGGGCCAGGCCCTATCAGAATATCTCATGCTTCCTAAAAAGGCAGGCAGATAAGGCATTTATATCCTATTTAAGCAGTTAAGCACATAACCACATTAATAGTTACTAAACCCTGAGTCGAGCTTGTCTTCAATGGCGAGTCTACATGCCCAGCCAGTCTTCAGGAAACCTTAACCTTGGCACGCTCTGATAGCAAGTTGTAACTCCCTAGATATATAAGACTGTTACACTGTGTGTTTTCAATAATGCTAGACTCTCTAAACGAATCTCTTGGCCATAAACGTGTAACTAAATGTGGTTAAAAGTTTAGGGTTAAATATTTTGTTCAAAAGGAATAACCATTTCATAAAAATGTTTACGTTCATACTTGGGAACCTAAAATAACGTTTAAAAGGCTAATTGCAATTCAAAAGTTAGAACCAGCCGACCTAAGCGACAAAATAGAGTTTGAACCTAGTTCATTTGAGAAACCCCATTCGTGGTGGTCGAGAAGCCGCATATGTACACGTCGCCACCGAAGCTATCAAACTCATGGTTAGTCCAACTTCCCTTTCCCCTTACTTGCACCACATAGCATCCGTGAGCCAAGGCTTAGCAAGAAAACTTAAACATGCTCATAAGCAGTTAATAACATATTACAGAATCATAATAAGTATGCCTAGCAGTAATAACAGTACTCATGCATGCATTCTATTCAGATAAGTGACTATAGTGTCACACCGGGGCCCGTTTCCCTAAATACGTGACCATAGAGTCTTCTCGAGGCCGCTGCCCTAAATAAATGACTAATAAGTCAAATCAAGGATTGTTGCCCATGGATATGGGACTATAGAGTCACCTTGGGGGCCACTACCGTATCCTCTGTATAACCAGCCTTAGAGCTAGCCCAACATACTTGGTGCTTTAATTTTCCAACGACCATAGGGTCGGTCAAGCGTATATCATGCTCCTGATTAGGCGTAATCATATCGACTAGCATACCACGCTATTGCCGCCCTTGACTTATAAGTCAATTCTTTTGACCAGCGCTCATCGCGCTATTGTCGTCGTTGACTTATAAGTCAATCCCCTTTCAGTAAAATAATGCAAACATGCATAAATCATTTAAAATTATCTAGATACAGAGCATTTACAGATAATGCAAATAATGCTTAATCAAGCAATCACATGTATAATCGTAATCATTCTCATTCACATGGGCCCGAGCCTAATCATATCTACATTTAACAACTAGGCCAAGCCCTAATCACATATATCACGTATTGGGTGCAGTTTTCTTGCCTTTTGTCCAAGCACAAGTTAATTAACAATGCCCCCGAGCACGATCTCGTCTCGAGCCTTAGCAGTACCATCAACTATGTATTCTGACCTTCTAGCTGCACCGAATCCAGTCCTAGCCTTAAGCCTTCAATTTATTACTAATTCTTCCAAGAATTCAATGCTTTGAACAAAGCAAGTATGAGGGAAAATCATAACCAAGAAAGAGAAATAGCTGGGTGTTTTGATGTGTTTTCTGGTTACTTCTGAGGTTTCCAATATACTAAGTCTATCCAAGGGCATGAAAAGATTATATTGCCCCTAAGTCCAAACTTTCCTCTCAAAGCTCACTAAGGGCAAAGTCAGTTTTTACCAAACTTTCCGCTAATCACAATTAATGCCTCATAATTCCTGTTACTTCCAATATACTCAACAATCACCAAATAATTTCCCATTACTCGATAAATCCTGATAATGTGCTAAATTACCAAAATACCCCTGGGCTCACGCCAAGCTGGGTATTTGACCCCGTTATGACTAAACCGCTAACTTGCTCCCTAGGATCGTCTCATGTCAAATAAATCAAATATATCCACATAATAATGTGGTCTCAATCATAAAACACACACACACATATATATATATATTCAAATATGCCATCAACGGGCCAAAATTACTAAAATACCTTTCTAATAAGAATTGGGCCCACATGCATGCTTTATACACCTAAACATGACAATATAATCATATTATAATATAACTTACATAATTCATATAATCATGCATGTAATCACGTAATACATAATTAAATCAATTATTTCCCTCCTCACCCCCTAATCAACGCACCTCATCCCCTAATCAACGCACTAAGCCTTATTAAGGAAATTTTACAACCATGGTTCATTCAATGATCATATTGGCAATTCAGGACTTTATTACCAAAGGGTTGCTATGTCGGAACCTGACATGTGCGGTGTCGTCCTTGGTGAATGTAATAGTCTTACACTCGTACCGAGAAATTTTGGGAGTACACTCCTCGATGGACAACACATCTTCTCCTGGTTCATGACGTAGCGTTCGTGTTGGGATTAACGTCCTTTAAAGCATATGTATTGAACAATTTTTTATGAAATAAATAATTGAAATGAATTTTAGTGTATATTTATTATTTATTATTATCGATACAATAATATTATATGAATATCAGAAAATTCTCAAATTCATAATTGTGACTACATTCTTGTATTGGTACAAGAGGATTAAGATTGTAGAGAACGAATTTAAACAGTTTGCAGTAAAACAAAGTTATATGGAATATTTGAATTAAATACTGCATGTACGGTTCACTAGTATTATGAATACATGTAATCTAGATCCAGATTATTGATGTAGTAGGGCATCTTATTGGGGGTACTTTGTATAAAGTGGTCATACATGAACAAGACTTGATATGTTATTAATACTAAATAATATTGTTTACTTTATAAGTATAAATTTAACATATCAATAAGATGATCATATACAAATTGATCTTAATCCTAATGTTATTGTGAACTCTTGTTTATGTCATATGAGTTCTTTAATTCACTCATTATGGTCTGTCATAATGATCAGGCTGAAAACTTTTGTTTTGGGAACTCATTGATGTAAATGGTTGGGGACATAATATACAGATATGAAATCTATACTTTTCCGAGAGGAATTGAATAATGGTTCTCTTAAGGGTTGGCTTTTGGAAGTGAGAGGTTATTGAACTCAAATCATACTTATGTCATACATAAATTTTATTACAAAAATTTATTTACTCATAATGATCATAGCTTAAATTGTTCAAAATAATAAACTTGTTTATTATTTAATAACTTATTTTGGAAACACACTTTTTCAAAATAATTAATTAACTTTATAAAAGCTCTCTTTATAATTTGGCAAAATTAAGAAAATAATATTTTTCTTTAGACTAATAAAATGTCACATATTTATTTTCTTTTCCAGAGATTGTTAGGTCATAAAATCACATTATTCATAATTATTTAAATTTGGTAAAAGAACTCATATTATGTATGTTTTCAATAAATTCAAATTTTAAGCACTTTTAAACTTCAACTTTCACAACTTTTAAATACTAAAATTTCAGAATATGTCATATTTAAACAAAATGCAAGACACATGTACAAAATTACACATTTTCCCATCTTAGTTTTAAAATATGAACTCAAGACATATTTTGCTTCCTTTTAAATTATTTTTTCAAATCACCGTTCTAAAAATAATAAAAATCAGCAAGCATATATTCACACAACATTCTTAACATACTCATAATCATTTTCAACAATTTTAACAAATTAACCTAACCTGTTTCTACACTTTATGAATTTTAATATTACAACTAGCATGCAAAGCAAATCAATCAATACAATTAAACTATTCTAAAACATACACTGCCCTTGGCTAAAAATACACATGTTCCCTCATCAAAATAATTTTCCCAAATCCATTAAGTCCCTTTCTTAGGGTTTCTGCTGTATGTTAGTTAGACAAACTAACGAATTAATAAACCCAACAATTTCTCACACGGATATGCACGACTTACACTCCAAACTGCATGACTTACGATCATAAAGGATAGATTTCTAGAACAATTAAATCGAAGGTTAATCTAATAACTTATAACAATAGTTGCCTTCAGATTGCATACTATCTTTACTTCTGATTTCTCTGAAGGAAAGATTTATAAGAACATTTTATATAATAAACACTCTGATATTTTATTACTTTGTAATTCTCTGCCTTACACAAAGAGAGATGAAGGCCTTATATAGCCATGTACTCAAGCATACAAACTTAACCCATCCTAGTAAAAACCAACCATAGTTTGGACCGGATAAGGGATAATATTCCCTGACCAAAACATAAAGTAATGTAGACAAGATAAGAGATAAGATTCCATGTCCAAAGCAAAAGGCTAAACGACAAAAGCATAAAGTAAAACATACAAGATAAGGGATAAGATTCCCTTACCAAAGCAAAAGGCTAAAAGACAGATTTTTTATTTAAAAATTGTTTCATGGCTGGCCCCATAGTCAAAATCATATGTATGGTCGTCATGAAGTGGGTTCCATCCTGCTGGTTCTTCTTCATCCTGATCACTACCAGCTGGAGGGCAGGTGTCGTAGTCTGTATATCCCATATCCCATTTTTTTGTGTACTGGAAGAGAAAAGGATCTTGCATATCTGCAGTGTCGGCATGTGGGTATTGAGAATCTTCAAAGTAATTACTTTTTTGCAAAATTACGCCTTCAGTGTCGGTCAATTTGTATAGTGACGGATATTTTTGCTCTAAAGTTTCTTCGAGTTTGGCAGCCTGATTTGTTTCATTTTCTGTAATATGGAAGGCTTCAAGTGCCCTCGTTATTTTGCAAGCATAGTTAGAAGGGAACGATTCCCAAGGAGCGTCTTCTTCTGGCTTGGGCCATAATTCAGGAGGTATAGTCTAATTTTTCTCAAACAGACTTTTTTGGATGTCCATGTATTCTTGGCCCCCAAGACCACATAGTGGCTCTTCTTTTGACCCATAGACTTTGAATGTTGGATTGATAACTATATTTTGTTCTGCATCAAGTTCGGCATTAAGAATAGGAAAGAGAATAGTATAACAATTCATTAGGTTGGCAACATTTGGGCCTCGTGGGTAGATAAAGGTGGGCCTATTATTTTGGACCTTTTTCCATTCAACCGATAGGACCTTTTTCCATTTTTCCAATGGAGCGAACCAGGACAGAATGACCATTTAGACTTGGTAAGCCGGTTTGAACCTTTCTTGGTCCAAGAATGATTTTATTGATGTGTGCAAGGCCATAGTTTGTACCTCGACTACTATGGTAAAATCACTGGCCAAATACTAGAAAAAGTGAGCTACTGGTTTTTGTGTGAAGATAACATCTCGAAGAAGTAGGATTTGGGCAAATGGATACTTTGGATGGATTCCAAATTCATTTTGTATAGAAGGTCCAAGTTTGGAAATCATAAAATTCTGAAGAAAGATTGCTCTGTGAGTTGCTCTTTCTCTGGCTGAAATGTGGGACGTCTTTGAAAGGATATTTTTTGCACCTCGGGGAAAAGATTGATTGTGTTTGACAAAAGAGGAAGAAGCCATCAAGAGTATGAATGGGATGGTATGTGATGATTTTTGGGCGACGATGGGGATGGTTCTTGGTGAGTATCCTGAGGCTAGATTTATAGCAAGGGGTGATCTGGATAAGAAATCAGCCACAGTATTGTCTTTGCCTTGGATGTGTTTAATGTCAAAAGAGTAGTTGTCAAACCAGACTACCAATCTCAAAAGTTGGGCATTTGTCGTCTTGCTCTTCTTTAGACCGATCATTCCTTTTGACGCAGAAAATTCTGTTTCTACCATAAATGATGACCTATCAGATGGAATTCAAATTTTGTAATATGCATCTTTATCGCCAATAATTCTTTTAGGGTAAAATGATAGTGGAGCTGAGAATCTTTGAAGTGGCCATTCTTGTATCCACATATTTTTATTTTCCCTGTCTTGTCTTGTTCAAGTAGAACAGCTCCCCAATACCGATCATTAGCGTCTATCTTCAAGATTATTTTTCGATCAGAAGGAATCTGCAAAGGTGGTAGTGTCTGCATCATCTCCTTTAGTTTTTTTACTGCTACAGGTTGCTCTTGTGACCATGGTGGAGTTTGATATTTAAGCATGTCACTGAGTGGTCTTGTAATTTCTGAAAGTCGCAGGAAAAAATCCTGTAAATAGTTTACAATTCCTAAGAACTATTGGATTTTGAGCTTTGTGAAGTCCTTTTCGGGAAACTTTAGTAATTCTTGGGCTATGAGAGGTTGGGCCTCATATTGGCCTTTAATAAGCTTCATTCCCAGAAAGTCAATTTGGGCTTGTCTAGTGATCTTTTTCTTTTCGGATAACATGACCCCATGGGCTTCTGTGAGAGAGATGAATTGGGCTAGTAGATTTTGATGGGCTTGTTCATCTTGTGAGAAGAGCAATATATCATCAATGTAGATCAGGGCCTTTTCTAGAATGGGGTCATGGCCTTTTGGAACAGTGATGGGGCTGTTTTGAGACCAAAGGGAAGGACAGTCCACTGATAGTGGTGATTTGGAATGCAGAAGGCTGCTTCGGGCCTATCTTCTTGTTTGATACCCAATTACCAAAATTCTGCCTTTAGATCGAATTTCAAAAATATTTGAGCCTTTGACAGGCTTGCAAATAGGGAATTCTTGTTTGGTGGGGGAATTTATCATTTGCCAAAAATTCGTTCAAGGGCTTGTAATTGATGACCAGAATTTGTTTTCCCTGAGCATGTTCTAATCTCTTATTGATGTAGAAAGCATGGCATGCCCATGAAGAGGTGGTTGGTTCGATCAATCCTTGTTGTTGTAGTTCTTTGCATTCCTCAGTTGCCATTTTTTGATGCTCTGGGTTCATGCGTGGGTGACTTGCCTTGGTAGGGGTAACATCTTCTTTGAGCTTGAATGGTAAAATGATGAAGAATTGTTGATTTTTCCATAGAGGGCGTTCAAATTTTTGGAGGAACTCGGCATGACTTGTAGCACAGGAATTTTCTATGCGCCTTTGTCTGGCTGGCCTTGGAGAATGGATCAGGAGGCATTAGAAAATAGTTTGGTATGTATTCCCATGGAGCAAAATGTTGTTTGTGGCCAAGGCCACCAGGAAGGATTCGTAAACCATTTTTCTTGGTGTAGACATCAAAACCAATAATTAGATCTTTTCCTGGTAATTTTGAGCCAATTACTCTACGAATGATAGAGCATCCTAAGAAGAACTGTAATTTAATTAGTTTACTGATCAGCTCTGTACAGAAAATGCTTCTGTTTGCAACATGGAATAATTGTTTTTCTTTTCTCCAATATTCTAGAGGGAGAACATCAAGTTCATCATGGTGCATGATGCTCCCATAGCAAAGAAGGCTACTACTTTGACTGGCCGAGCATTTTTTGTAGAGAGGATCTGCATGGAGATGATTGGTGATGGTTATATTGTATTAATTGCTACCATGTGATAGAATTCATCTGAAGCCTTCAGTTATTCGAATGCACAGAGGGACTCTAGATTTATCTCGTCATCAGTAGAGAAGATGGATTCTAGGTCATTTTCTTTGAGAGATACGCCAGTTGTTTGTTGAATGTGGGAGACCATTTTGGCAGTTTCCCCTTTAAGGCATTGTTTGGCATAATGTCCTTTGTTTCCACAGATGAAACATCTGTTGGACTTCTTCCTGAAAGAGCGCTTCCTCCTTAGAAATTTGAACGAGCGACGTCATTTTTCCTTTGAGGATTTAAAGGTTTTAAACCTTTTTGTTGTGTTTCTTTTTTTTTTCTGGAAAACAAGAACATGTTGATTCTGATCGACATTTGATCCGTAGGTCCTTTTGGCTGCAAACCTTTTTGAGCTTCTTGGATTGTTTCATGAATTCTTGGATAAATTTGTGCTGAGAGCACATCTTTTCTAATGCATTTAGAACTAGCTGATAGATTTCTCCAATCGTAGCATCGGCTAGGGTTCTTCCTGCTCCCGAGAGAAGTCTAAAGGTTTCTTCTCCTAGTGGTTCTGGTATGGAAGAGAGGAAAGTCTGTTTTAGATTTGGATCATCAATTCCACCTATTTGGTAGAACTGTTGAGTCATATTTTTGTAATGCTTCTCCAAATCTCTCTTATCCATTGAACAACATTTTAGCTTGAATAATTATGCGTGTGGTCTTTCAGTGACTTGAGCGTCCTGTCTGCATAATTCAATATACAGATTGGTTAGGGCATTGCTGACAAATGGAAGTTGTAAAAACGTCATCTGTCTATAATCGCCCAGACTTGTCCACCAGTCTTCTAGGGTACTTGTAAAACGAGAGACAAAGTTGAGGAGAACCATCCCCGTTTGTGCTTCTGGTCTTTGTGATTCTAGGCTATGCCAAGCTTGAAACTCTTGGAACCTTTCATGCCATTTTGATGGAAGGAGGTCATCTAAAGTAAAAGTTTGAAAGTTTGAACTTTTACTCTTTCATTTTTGGGGAACATGTGGTGTTGTTGATTCATTTCCACTTTCGTCTTCACTTGTGATAATTGGTTCGGTCTGTGAGTTTGATTCAGCAAGTTGAACCATCAAATTTGGAAATGCTCCATCTTCATCGCTTGATAAGTTTTCATTAGATAGGCTTTCAAGATCACTAGGTATAGTATCATTAAAAGTTTAACTTCAAACCAGTCATCTTAAAAAGTGTCTGAACTAGCCGAACAACTTTGATCGTCTGAGTCCGTTTCTATTTTTGCGATGTGGAGAGTTCTTGTATGTTGAATCATTCATGACAGAGGAATTGTGGTTGGATGAACCATAAGTTTCTTAAGTTCATATGTCGGTTGGCTTGGTGATTCTTTCTTCTTCCCCTTTTTTGTCTTCTGTTGTTGACTTTCATCAAGCATGTGTCTTAGTCTTACAACAGAGTCCTCTTGCATAGATCCAATAATAGGAAAAGGTTGAGAGGTCTTTGGTATTGTAGCAAACTGCCAAAGGACCGATGCCGTAGTTATCCCGAACAAATACGAAGTTCCCAAATATCTAGTTGAAGGTGCCTTCGTCGGTTCTTGCTGGCAGAACCGGTTCTTGAGGGATTCATATTAAGTTTTAAGGCTTTTCATCTCGGCTTCTTTCGCTAGGAATACCAGCATTGGGACTAAGTTTGCTTTAATGATGGCTATAAGCTCTTCATGAGTCTATTTGATTTTTACAGTGAGTTTATCGATGACAGTAGTCTAAGATTTTTTTACTATTGTCTCTATTCTGGTATTTTGTAACTTGACTTGTTTTAAGATCTTGTTTTGGGCAATCATATTTTTTGATTGCTAGTTGAGAACTTCTTCAGCCAGAGATACTTTTTTGAGAGATCCATCCACATTCCTGGTTGTGGGGTTTTGAGCCTTTGGTTGGTGAGAAACCGTACCTTGGTCATCTTGTCTATCAAATTTCTTGAGAGGAGGAAAATCTTGCTCATAATCAGTAGTAGTCATCATACATACTTGTGGAATTTGTTGGAACTGATTTTGAGCAGGAAAAGCTTCTCCATGATGTCGCATCCGTTATGCTGCTTTTTTGTAGCATGGCAAAATGTTCTGTTGAGTAGCTGAAAGTGGAGGCTCTTGGGCGTCTATTGGAGGAAGCTTAATGTCTCATCCAGTTGGTTCTGGAGGAGAGTCAGGTAAGCCTTTGGGAGTAGAATATTTTACTATATAGTCAAACTTTCCAGAGGGTTGGCCTAACAATCCTATTCCTTTTCCTCCTTTATCTAGATGTTGCTTAAGTCATTTTCCTAAGCTAGGATGCCGCTTTGGCTTTGGGAGGTCTTCTTCTATTTTTAGGCAGTTTTTGCAGTCGCAAACATCCCAATACTTATGTCCATTCGAAGATTTGAAAGCATAAATAGGGCTTCCTTGAGAATCAAAGGAATGGATTTCCACATCAGTTGGTGTGACAGAAGTCGTCATATACTGGGTGGTAAAGCAACTGGGAGTCTTTGTTTGAGTTTTGTCAAAGACTATTTCGACAGAGCTATCTTCTTTCTTGTGATAAGATGGTTCAATAAAAGTCTGGACAACTTTTTGAGGTTGATGGAGCATCTCATAGTTTGTTATCCATGAACTGAGCAAAATCTTCATAAGATAATCTGTAGAGAATTCCCTTGCAATATGAGTGCATGTTGGAACTTGGGTAGAGTCTATCAAGACCGGTAATGCTTCTTCAGTTGTTGACAAAGAAAGATCCAGAGCGTGATCTTGGAGTCTGTTATGCCATCTGGTAGTGAAGAGTAGCTCCAATGGAAGAAAGATCTTGGTCAATTCCAGCTAATTGGACCTCAACTTTGAAAGAATCAGTCAAGCGATTGTCTTTTAGAGACATATTAAAGTTAAGGAATAGTGTAGTTATTAATGTTCCGGCATTTAATGTATTTCTATGGTTGCAATGCTTGCATGTTGGTATTTCTCCATTCAGGTGTGGAGCAGACCAATTCGACAGCCGATTGGAAGGCCCAGTCTGCCACGAAAGGAAATAGCTAAGCGACTAGCACCAAAATGAATATGGGTGAATCCTTGCGCAATCCACTAGGGGATAAATCCAGGAGGGATTTGTAAAGTAACGAATTGGACCTCAAGAGTAGGTCTCAATTGACACTCGCTAAATTTAGAAGCTTGGATATATTCTTTTGGGGCTTTGTAGGATGGTTTGATGAGAGCTTTAATGGACCGGGTAAAAGGAGTAATGGATTTTGGGGATTTTGGTATGGGTTAATCAAAGGAAGGTTGTTATTGGTAATCTTGTTTTCTTCAGGAACATATGATAGTTCATAAAGAAAGTCAAGTTTGTTGGTTATGGACTTGTGGAAAGATGGAGAAGGAGTAAGTGACAAGTGCGATATTATAGGAGCACTAGAGTTTGCCGAACTTGTAGATGAGGTTTCGTTTGCCATGATCTGAAATAGAGATTCGTCGATAGGATAGGATGAAGTATGGCTCTGATACACTCGCTAAATTTGGTAAAAGGAGTCATGAGAATAGAATAAAATAACAAAAAAAATGAAACAACAATAGAATATGTATGAATCCCCTCTAGGCCGAAACCCTATGCATGTTTCTATTTCCAAATATTTTAATTACCAAAAACATCATGATTTAAATAAATAAAAATATTCAAATATTATCTTTCAACAATTAAGAAATCAAAACCCTAACATGCTCTTATCTTTCAAAAATCATTAACAAGTTGATAGAATATTAACTAAAATAAAAATAATCCCTACATGCATAATTACACATATACATAAATTAATTTGTATCCATAGAAAATACTTATGCATGTCCTACACATATAAATCTAAGCATGTTTCTATAAATAATTAAAAAATAAAGAATCATGGAGAACAATCATAAACACACATAGAATCCTAAAAAATTCTAAACAACACTTTCAAAAGAGAAACCAAAATCAACAACACATCAAGGCAAAGTCCTTACTCACCTTGAGTACACACAAGCCTAAGTCCAAACTACCTCTTCTTGATTTGTCAATTCCAACACCTTAACATGAACATTAAACTATTAGGCCAATGAACCAAAAATCTAATCAACCAAGCATAGAAATCTAAGAAGAATGATCTTACCCGTGTAGACCAAACCCTAAGCCAAGATCTCCACATTTGTCATTGTGAAATTCACCTAGCACCACCATGAACTTTCACAAACTTAGAGCGAAGAAGAAGAAGAAGAAGAAGACCATGAACCTCAATACATATCTTAGGGATTCGAGACCCTCGCTTCTCTTCCTCCTTCTTTCTTTCTTTCTTTCTCTCCTTCTATCTTTATGCCTCATGAGCACACTCTCACTCTCTTTTTCTCTCTCTAGGTTTGGCTAGCCTATAACGCCCTGGATAGCCAAGACCATTACACTGTGTGTTTATAAAGGTGCAAGACTTGCTAATCAAGTCATTTAATTCAAAACGTGTTACTGAACTATAGTTGAACTAGGGTTAAAAGATTTTGGTCTCAAAAACTGCATTTCTTGTAAATATTCATTTTCTTTTTACATGGGATCCCAAAAGTAATAAGTTAAAGATTTTCTACAAAAGATTCAAGATTTAAATACAGTTATTAGCCATATTAAGGCAAAACAGACAGTTAAGCATATCCCGTCTTGTTCCACTCCTCGGCCGTGGCGGCCGAGCAGCTGACTATGTACATTCAGCCCCGCAACCCTCCATCTCAGGTTTGGTCCATCTTGCCTTTGCCTTTACCTGCACCACGAAGCACCTGTGAGCCAAGGCCCAGCAAGAAACACAATAACAGAGCACAGTCATTCAATAGACAATCAGATAACTCATATCGCATAAGCATGTACTCAACAGTTTAGGCATTCATGATAATCAAGTATTCATCACACCAAGTATATCAATTCATATCAATAATCAATCCACATATGATAACTAGAGTTAACGCCCTTAGGCCGCACCCTCTATTTATTCAATGACTCCGGCCCGCTTAAACTGAGCTCAGTGAATATTAAGCTGTCCTCGGCTACCAATGGCCGAGCCGCGCCCTATGCGCAAGTATAATTTACGGCACCCTTAGGCCGTTTATCACATGTCCCATGGAATAATACCATCTATGACATTATACAGATATCAAGAGCACTTAGTCCCGTCACAAACACATAACCGGGTGCAGTTTTCTTACCTTTAGATTTGCTAGCTTCGTTCAATTGATCCTCAAGCACGATCCCTCTTGAGCCCTAGCGCGCACCTAGTCACAACCACAGATCAGAATCATCACCAAACCTCAAGTTCAAAACCTAGCCTCGGGACCAATCCCGAGCCCTCGGGAAGCCCTAATTCCACCAAACGAGGTGGTGGAATCAAACCCCGAACCCCCGGGCAAAAACCCTTGAAAATAACCCAAAAACCCTTTTCTGGAAACATGGTAGCACTACATCACACTTTGGAGGGCGCTACAACGCTACAAACAGAACCTAAAAACATCCCAGACAACATGGCCTAGCGCTACAGTGCCCAAAGGCTACCGCTGTAGCGCTAGTCATAGAACATTAACCCTGCATTTTTCCCTCCTTCGATTTTCCCAAGCCAAACCTTGCCAAAACTTTTCCAAACTTCAAACAAACATAAAAACAAGCCTACCAACATCCTCCACTCATCCCAAGTATCCCAAACACACATAACCCAATCACATGCATCCCTAAACATAGAATTCACCATGGCTGGACCGAAAACTCAGAAACTCAATAAAACAACAGAAATCACAAAGCTTAAACTTGAGTTCCTTACCTCTGATGGATGAGCTTAGCCTAGGTTGTGTCCCACTCTTGCTTAGCCTTCTCCTCCCAAATCTTCATCCTCAACTCCCTAGAATTCCCACAGAATTTTACTTAGGAAAACCAGCTCAACATCAATACTAGGAACTAAAAACTACCTTGAACCTTACCTCAAATGAATGGATTGCCCTTGCTAAATGCTTGTTGATTCTTCAGGCCAGAACAAGGACCTTAACCTCAAGCTTCTACTCTGACTCTCCCTGAGTTTCTGCCCCAAAAGACCTCAAGAACTGATGGAGAAAAGCCTACCCCGAGAGAGAGAAAGATAGACTTCCTATTTCTCCTTTTCCTTCTTTTCTTTCTTTTCTTTCCTTCAGAATTCCAGCCCCTTCTACACAATCCACTAAGGCATAAAGCCTGATAATACTTATCCCTTATAAGCCAAATGACCAATTTGCCCTCCCCTTTATCCCTAAGCCTTTAAATCAACCTAGGGATATTTTGGTCATTTCACCCAATTCCCGCTAATTCCTCGAGTGTCTCTAACATTTACCACTTACTTCTTGACACCTAACTAATCACTAATTATATTCCTTAATGTCAAAATTGACCCCAACATATTCTCTAAATTCCCAGAAATACCCCCAGGCTCGCCCCGAGCCGGGTATAAATCCCCGCCGTGACTTTTCGCTAAACCGCTCACTGGGATCGTCTCGAGTCACAGATTACAAATATAACCACATAATAATGTCGTCTCGACAATTTATCGCAAATATATATACAGTTATGCCCTCAACGGGCCAAAATTACGATTATGCCCTTCTAACCTAATCAGGGCCTACATGCATACTAATACCCATAGCCATGCATCACAAATATTCAAGTAGTCATATAACATGCGTTTAATCATTAAATCACATATAATACAGTTATGCCCTCCTGGCACACTAACCAAGACCATTAAGCCTTATTAATAAATTTGGGTCATTACAACTATCCCCTCCTAATGAGAATTTCATCCTTGAAATTTACCTGAATAACTCGGGGTACTGATCCCGCATCACTGTCTCAATCTCCTAGGTCGCTTCCTCAACCCTACTATTCCTCCATAACACCTTGACCAGAGGAATTGTCTTATTCCGTAGTACTTTGTCTTTCTGATCCAAAATCTAAACCGGTTGCTCTTCATAAGCCAAATCTGTCTGCAATTCTAAGTCTTCATACCTTAACACATGAGTCGCATCTGAGACGTACTTCCGGAGCATAGAAACATGGAATACGTCATGGACTCCTGACAATGATGGCGGCAAGGCTAACCTGTAAGCCACCTGACCAATCCTTTCCAGGATCTCAAAAGGTCCGATGAATCTAGGGCTTAGCTTGCCCTTTTTACCAAATCTCCTTACCCCTCGTAATGGTGAAACTCGGAGAAACACGTGGTCCCCAACCTGGAACTCCATGTCCCTACGCTTGGGATCAGCGTAGCTTTTCTGTCTGCTCTGAGAAGCGAGCATCCTAGCTCGGATCTTCTCTATAGCTTCACTTGTCCTTTGAACCATATTTGGCCCAAAATACTTTCTCTCACCCATCTCATCCCAATGAATGGGTGACTTGCACTTCCTCCCATATAACATCTCGTAGGGAGCCACTCCAATCGTTGATTGGTAACTATTATTGTACGAAAATTCAATCAACGGAAGATACTTACTCAATGATCCCTCGAAGTCAATCACACACGCTCTGAGCATATCCTCCAACACCTGAATCGTCCTCTCAGACTGTCCATCAGTCTGAGGATGAAAGGCTGTGCTGAACTTCAACTGACTCCCCATAGCCTTCTGCAAACTACCCCAAAACTTAGAAGTAAAGATAGGATCCCAGTCTGACACTATAGACTTAGGAACCCCATGGATACGTACGATCTCTCTCACACCCAACTCAGCATACTGATCCACAGTATATGTTGACTTTACTGGAAGAAAATGGGTTGACTTGGTGTACCTTTCCACTATCACCCACACCGAGTCATGAAGCTCTACTGTCCTGGGTAAACCTCCCACAAAATCCATCGTAATATCCTCCCATTTCCATTCGGGAATACCCAAAGGCTGAAGCAACCCTGCTGGTCGATGATGCTCCGCTTTCACCTGCTGACAGGTTAAGCATTTGTCTACATACTCCACCACATCCTTCTTCATCCCGGGCCACCAATATAAGATCTGTAGATCCTGATACATCTTCATGGTACCCGGATGAAGTGAGTATGGCGTCGTATGAGACTCATCCAATATCTCTCTTCTGATCTCCTCATCAGCTGGAACACAAATTCGTCCCTGATACTGAAGCAAACCAGCCTCAGAAATAGAATAGTCCTTTGTTGTTCCCGCTAAGACATTCTCTCTAACCTCCCGTAACTGAGCGTCTACCAACTGTCCCTCTTTAATCCGCTCTAGCAGGGTTGACTGCAGAGTAATATTGGCCAACCGGCCCACTACCAACTCTATACCCGCTGTGATCATCTCATCAGCTAACTCTCTCGAGATCTGGTTGAACTATACAGCTGATTGGGCCCCCTCCGGCTCAATGCATCCACCACTATGTTGGCTTTCCCCGGATGGTAAAGAATATCACAATCATAATCTTTCACCAACTCTAGCCAACGTCTCTGTCTCATGTTCAGGTCCTTCTGTGTAAAGAAATACTTCAGACTCTTGTGGTCAGTGTATACCTCGCACTTCTCCCATATAGGTAATGTCGCTATATCTTCAGTGCGAATACCACCGCTGCTAACTCCAAATCATGGGTAGGATACCGCTGCTCATACTCCTTCAGCTGTTGTGATGCATATGCTATGACCTTCTCATTGTGCATTAACACACAGCCTAAACCCAACCTCGATGCATTGCAATAGACCACAAATTTCCCTTCCCCCGAAGGAAGACTCAACACAGGTGCAGAAATAAGTCATCGCTTCAGCTATTGGAAACTGTCTTCACACTTGTCTGACCAGATAAACTTCAAGTTCTTTTGTGTCAGTTCTGTCATCGGTGCCACTATCTTCGAGAAGCCTTCCACAAACTGTCTGTAATAACCCGCTAAACCAAGAAAACTTCGCACCTCCGAGGCGTTCCTTGGCCTCGGCCAATTCCTAACTACCTCTACCTTGGATGGATCCACCTTAATCCCATCTGCGCCCACAATATGTCCAAGGAATGTCACTTCTGGTAGCCAAAACTCACATTTCTTAAACTTGGCATACAACTGATGCTCTCTCAACCTCTACAGAACCTGTCAAAGATGAAGCTCATGCTCTGCCTCTGAACTGGAGTACACTAAGATGTCGTCGATGAAGACAATAACAAACTGATCTAGAAAGTCCTTGAACACCCTGTTCATCAGGTCCATGAAGGCTGCTGGGGCAT
The DNA here is from genome assembly GCF_963169125.1 of Humulus lupulus. Lineage (NCBI taxonomy): Eukaryota > Viridiplantae > Streptophyta > Magnoliopsida > Rosales > Cannabaceae > Humulus > Humulus lupulus. The sequence continues at coordinate 138,980,443 of NC_084801.1, read as the reverse complement.
TGGTCAAACCAAACGACATGACCAGAAACTCATAGTGCCCGTACCTCGTTCGGAAGGCCGTCTTCGGTATGTCCTCGTCCTTGATCCTCAGCTGGTGATAACCAGATCGAAGATTAATCTTCGAGAACACCGTCTTACCCTGCAGCTGATTGAACAAGTCGTCAATCCTTGGTAGGGGTACTTATTCCTGATGGTCAACTTGTTAAATTCTCTGTAGTCTATGCACATTCTCAGAGTCCCGTCCTTCTTCTTCACAAACAGAACTGGAGCACCCCATGGAAAGTAGCTAGGCCTGATGAATCCCAAATCCAGAAGCTCCTGCAACTGTATCTTCAGTTCTTTCAGTTCTGCTGGTGCCATCCTATATGGTGCCCTCGACACAGGCTATGTCCCTGGCACCAACTCAATGACAAACTAAATCTCTCTACGCAACGGCAACCCTGGCAAGTCCTCAGGTAACACGTCCAAGAACTCTCATACCAATCTGGTCTCTTCCGGTCCTACTGGCGACACCCTGTAGTATCCACCACACTAGCCACAAAACCTATACACCCTCCTTGTAACAGATCTCTAGCTCTCAGCGCTGATATCCTGGGTGCGTGGGGTCGATGCACCGCTCCCACAAAGACAAAGGGATCCTCGCCCTCTGGCTCAAAGGTCACCATCTTCTTTCTACAGTCAATGGTAGCTCCATATCTAACCAACCAATCCATACCTAAAATCATATCAAATTCCTCCATACCCAACTCAATCAAATCTACTGACAATTCTCTACCATCAACTACCACTGGCAGTGCTCTAGTCTATCTCCTAGATACTACCAGTTCCCCTGTAGGCAAAATAGTCCCAAACTCTGAAGTACAATACTCACTAGTTCTACACAGTCTATCAATCACCCTACTAGAAATAAACGAATGTGTAGCACCTGAGTCAATCAACACAGTAAAAGGAGTGCCAGCGTTAGAAAGCTGACCTGTCACTACCGAGGGGCTAGCCTCGGCCTCCGCATGCGTCAGGGTGAACACTCGAGCTGGAGTCAAGCTGTCCACCTTCCCTGCATCTCCCTTCTTCACTGACGGGAAATCTTTCTTTAGGTGTCCTACCACCCCGCACACATAACAGGCCTTAGCCCGACATTCACCCGGATGGCGTCTTCGGCACCTCGTGCACTCAGGATAAATCCTCCATGTATCACTGCCTCCCTGACAGCCACCCTGAATACCCTGACCTCTCCTATCAGAACCTGGAGCGGTCGAAGCATCAGGGGCCTTCCTCTTCAAATCACTGGGTCCTCCGCCCCTACCAGAACCAGAGTATGGAGGCACCGCCCTGTGGCCCTCCCGTCTCACTGCACTCTCTCTCCAGATCTTATTTTCTGCTTCCTCAGCGATAAGAGCCTTCTCTACAGCCTGGGCATAAGTTGTTCCTCCAAGAACTGTTGTAATTCTCACATCTCGGGCGATCATAGCATTCAGACCTCTGATAAATCTGTCCTGCCTAGCTACATCAGTAGGCACAAGGTTGGGTGCAAACTTCATAAGTCTATCAAACTTTAGGGCATATTCTGTAACGGTCATGATGCCCTGAACTAGCCCCACGAACTCATTTACTTTCGCTGCCCTGATGGCAACATTATAGTACTTCTGACTAAATAAATCCTTGAATCCTTCCCAAGTCAAAGCAGTAACATCTCTGGTCTATGATGCCACCTCCCACCAGATTATGGCATCCTCCCTCAGCATATGCGTGGTACAAGCCACTCTGTCATGTCCCTCTACCCTCATAAAATTCAGAATGGTAGTAATCATGGCCATCCACTATTCAGCCTTCAGTGGATCAGGTCCCCCCTCAATGATCGGGGGCTGCTGCTTCCTAAACTGCTCATACAACGATTCCCATCTATTCCTAACCTCTACTGGCTACACAACAGGTACCAGTGCAGGTGGCACAATGGGGGCAACACTCCCTGATGGAGCCTGCTGCCGTAAAATTTGAATATGTTCATCTTGGCTCTGTTGTCGAGCCTGCATGTCTGCCATAAGCTGCTGCCAGTTCTCCTGGACTGGCGGAGGGGTCTAGCCCTGGTCATCATCTCTAGTCCCAGACCTGCCAGCTGGTTGTGTAGATTTTCTTGGACGCATAATTATCCAAGTCAATCTGCAATCAACGACTCGGAAATCAAACTATGATGACAGGGTAATAATCCTTTCATGATCCATCACTGGAACTCCAATCATTCACAAGTAATCAAAGTATAACAATTTATCCAAATATTTACCCATATGTTCATTCACATGCATAGCAATGTTGATAAGCATTCCTCAATATCATCATGGAATAGTCAAGGGCCAGGCCCTATCAGTATCTCATGCTCCCTATTAATCAAACAGATATTAACAGCCATATCTCATTCAGATCATTTAAGCACATAGTCATATATTCACAATTTACCAAACCTTGAGTCAAGCTTGTCTTTCGCGGTGAATGTACATGTCCAGCCAGTTTTCAAGAACCCTTAAACCTAGGACGCTCTAATACCGAGTTGTAATGCCCAGGATAGCCAAGAAGGTTACACTGTGTGTTTATAAAGGTGCAAGACTTGCTAATCAAGTCATTTAATTCAAAACGTGTTACTGAACTATAGTTGAACTATGGTTAAAAGATTTTGGTCTCAAAAACTGCATTTCTTGTAAATATTCATTTTCTTTTTACATGGGATCCCAAAAGTAATAAGTTAAAGACTGTCTACAAAAGATTCAAGATTTAAATACAGTGATTAGCCATATTAAGGCAAAACAGATAGTTATGCATATCCTGTCCTGTTCCACTCCTCGGCCGTGGCGGCCGAGCAGCTGACTATGTACATTCAGCCCTGCAGCCTTCCATCTCAGGTTTGGTCCATCTTGGCTTTTCGTTTACCTGCACCACGAAGCACCCGTGAGCCAAGGCCCAGCAAGAAAACACAATAACAGAGCACAATCATTCAATATACAATCAGATAACAGAGCACATATGATAACTATAGTTAACGCCCTTAGGTCGCACCCTCTATTTATCCCACTGACTCCGGCCCGCTTAAACTGAGCTCAGTAAATATTAAGCTGTCCCGGCTACCAGTGGCCGAGCCGCGCCCTATGCGCAAGTATAATTTACGGCACCCTTAGGTCGTTTATCACATGTCCCATGGCATAATACCATCTATGACATTATACAGATATCGGGAGCACTTAGTCCCATCACAAACACATAACCGGGTGCAATTTTCTTAGCTTTAGATTTGCTAGCTTCGTTCAATTGATCCTCAAGCACGATCCCTCTTGAGCCCTAGCGCGCACCTAGTCACAACCACAGATCAGAATCATCACCAAACCTCAAGTTCAAAACCTAGCCTCGGGACCAATCCCGAGCCCTCGGGAAGCCCTAATTCCACCAAACGAGGTGGTGGAATCAAACCCCGTACCCCCGGGCAAAAACCCTTGAAAATAACCCAAAACCCTTTTTCTGGAAACATGGTAGCACTACATCACACTTTGGAGGGTGCTACAACGCTACAAACAGAACCTAAAAACATCCCAGACAACATGGCCTAGCGCTACCTCAGAAAGGCTAGCGTTGTAGCGCTAGTCATAGAACATTAACCCTGCATTTTTCCCTCCTTCAATTTTCCCGAGCCAAACCTTGCCAAAACTTTTCCAAACTTCAACCAAACACAAAAACAAGCCTACCAACATCCTCCACTCATACCAAGCATCCCAAACACACATAACCCAATCACATGCATCCCTAAACATAGAATTCTCCATGGCTTGACCCAAAACTCAGAAACTCAATAAAACCACAGAAATCACAAAGCTTAAGCTTGAGTTCCTTACCTCTGATGGATGAGCTTAGCCTAAGTTGTGTCCCACTCTTGCTTAGCCTTCTCCTCATCAAATCTTCAGCCTCAACTCCCTAGAATTCCCACAGAATTTTTCTTAGGAAAACCAGCTCAACATCAATACTAGGAACTAAAAACTACCTTGAACCTTACCTCAAATGAATGGATTGCCCTTGCTAAATCCTTGTTAATTCTTCATGACAGACCAAGGACCTTAACCTCAAGCTTCTACTCTAACTTACCCTGAGTTTCTGCCCCAAAAGACCTCAAGAACTGATGGAGAAAAGCCTAAACCGAGAGAGAGAAAGATAGACTTCCTATTTCTCCTTTTCCTTCTTTTCTTTCTTTTCTTTCCTTCAGAATTCCAGCCCCTTCTACACAATCCACTAAGGCATAAAGCCTGATAATACTTATCCCTTATAAGCCAAATGACCAATTTGCCCTCCCCTTTATCCCCAAGCCTTTAAATCAACCTAGGGGCATTTTGGTCATTTCACCCAATTCCCGCTAATTCCTCGAGTGTCTCTAATATTTACCACTTACTTCCTGACACCTAACTAATCACCAATTATATTCCTTAATGTCAAAATTGACCCCAACATATTCTCTAAATTCCCATAAATACCCCCAGGCTCGCCCCGAGCCGGGTATAAATCCCCGCCGTGACTTTTTGCTAAACCGCTCACTGGGATCGTCTCGAGTCACAAATTACAAATATAACCACATAATAATGTTGTCTCGACAATTTATCGCAAATATATATACAGTTATGCCCTCAACTGGCCAAAATTACGATTATGCCCTTCTAACCTAATCAGGGCCTACATGCATACTAATACACATAGTCATGCATCACAGATATTCAAGTAGTCATATAACATGCGTTTAATCATTAAATCACATATAATCCAGTTATGCCCTCCCAGCACACTAACCAAGACCCTTAAGCCTTATTAATAAATTTGGGTTGTTACACAGCCCCTTCAAATGAGCCACAAGCTCACTAGTATCCTCATTCTTATCCTAGCCGAAATCTTAAGGGAAATCACCCACTAATGGCCTCAATTTCTTCCCTTGATTCCCTCTCCCAGGATCAAGTATTTGACTCAACACGAAATGAAACTTTTCCTCTAGTTGACCTACCGCACTCATGCCTCCCATTCATTCTCCATACTCGGCGAGCACACACACTCACAACTGCAATTAATTCTCCAATTTCCCACTTAATCAAAATGGTAAAAGATTAACTAATAACATTATCATCAAATAATATAATATCCATTCATTAAAAAAAATATTGATTTCCTTTAATTTAAATGAAGAAAAGATGACAATGCATAATTAAGTAAAGTTCCTCTTTCCTTACACTTCCATGCTCACGCCATACACTCTCTCTCTCTCTCTCTCTCTCTCTCTCTCTCTCTCTCTCTCTCTCTCTCTCTCTCTCTCTCTCTCTCTCTATTACAATTTTTTTCCTTTTCTCTCTTGTGTGAACACGACCCTTCTAGAACTCTTCACTTGATAGCTTTCTAAAAATAGGAACAAAATTGTATCATTCCCACTATTTAGTCTAGGTTCATGGCACTCTCTTGCATGCTCACCACGCATGCCATGAACTTGCACACACACAATCAAGCAAGCCTTTCACTACTAATTATGTACACACATGCACACAATCAAAACCCATGTACAATAATTTACAAATTTATCGATTAAAGAAAAATCATTAAAAATCAATTAAACATTTAAACATTTAACATTTAAATAATTAAATTTAAAAATAACCAAGCACATAAACAAATAACAATAATAATAAATAAATAAATAATTAAAAAAATTGGTGCGCTACACCAGTGAACAGAAAAGGAAGACTGTGAATACAGTTAGTACCCCAGGTTTAGAGAAGAGGCTTCAGGGTACTTTTAGTGGTTGTTAGAGTGGAAGTGAGAGCTAGAAGAGTTATCCAAAGTGTGCAAGGTGTGGGTGACGACATCAGAGAGGATTCCGTGTTAAGGCATGTTTTCTACGCAGAGTGGCGGGCCATCTCAAGAAAGACTGCCTGCAGTTGAAGAAAGAGGAACCAAGGAAGGGTGATAGTCTGGTTCCAGCTCAAGTCTTTACGTTGACTCAGACAGAGGCTGAGGCTAGTTCCTCGGTAGTTACAGGTCAAATTTGTAGCATTGTTTCTCCTTATACAGTATTGATTGATTCTGTTGCTACACATTCTTTTGTATCCATTAGGATGATAGACAGACTTAGTAGACCCTGTGATGTGTATGTTGTGGGGTTTCGGATTTTGTTGCCAACTGGAGAATCAGTAGTCTCTAGGAGATGGGTCAAATCTTTACCAGCAGAGGTAGATAGTAGGGAGCTATCTGTAGATTTGATTGCACTAGTGATGGAGGATTTTTATATGATATTGGGTATGAATGGTTAACCAAGTACGTAGCAGACATAGACTCTAAGAGAAGAATGGTGAGTTTTGAGCTTGAAGGAGAGGACCCATTTGTGTTCATGGGTGTTGTGATTGGGCCTCGCGTTCCTATGATCTCGACATTGAAGGCTAGAGACATACCGCAAGAAAGTTGCATATGATTCCTAACAACTATGGTTGATACCACTACGGTTGTACCGGTCAGACCAGAAGAGACTAGATTGGTCTGCAAGTTTCCGAATATGTTCCCAGAAGATCCACTAGGGTTACTACCGCATCAGGAGATGGAGTTCATTATCGAAATAGCACTAGGAACAAAAATGGTATCAAAGGCACCGTACAGAATGACACTGGTAGAGTTGAAAGAATTAAAGGTTCACTTGTAGGAGTTACTTGACTTGGGATTCATCAGACCTAGTTTCTCCCCGTGGGGTACACCAGTGTTGTTTGTAAAGAAGAAGGATGGACCGTTAAGGATATGTATCGACTACCAAGAGTTGAACAAGTTTAACATCAAGAATAAGTATCTGCTGCCAAGGATTGATGACTTGTTTGATCAATTACAAGGCAAGATAGTGTTTTTGAAGATTGATCTTCGATCTGGTTATCACCAGCAGAGGATCAAAGAGGAGGATATTCTGAAGATAGCTTTTCGCACGAGGTATGGGAATTTTGTGTTCTTGGTTATGTCCTTTGGACTGCCCAATGACCCAGCAGTGTTCCTGGATCTAATGAACAACATGTTCAAGGACTATCTGGATAGATTTGTGATTGTGTTCATCAATGATATTCTGATCTACTCTCAATCAGAGACATAGCACGAGCATTATTTTCGTTTGGTATTATAGAGGTTGAGGGAACACAGGTTATATGCCAAGTTTAAGAAGTATGAATTCTTGCTACCTCAGGTGACGTTTCTTGGTCATATTGTTAGTAAGAACGGAATTATGGTGGATCTGACCAAGATAAAAGCGGTGGTTGATTGGCCAAGGCCAAGGAGTGCTTCAAAGATTAGAAGTTTCCTAGGTTTGGTGGGATATTATTGGAATTTTGTGGAAGGATTCTCGAGGATTGCAACACCATTGATTGAGCTGACACACAAGAAATTGAAGTTTGTTTGGTCTGACAAGTGGAAGAACAACTTTCAGAAATTGAAGCAACAGTTGAGAACTGCTCCAATACTTAGCCTTCCTTCGGACCAGGAGAAGATTGTAGTTTATTGTGATGCTTTGAGACAGGGGATAGGTTGTGTTCTTATGCATGTTGTTAAGGTGATTGCCTATGCCTCAAGACAGTTGAAGGAGTATAAGCAGCGGTACCCTACTCATGATCTAGATTTTGCAGCAATGGTATTCACACTAAAGGTGTGGTGGCATTATTTGTATGTGGAGAAGTGTGAAATATGTATTGATCATAAAAGTTTGAATTACTTTTTTACATAGAAAGATCTGAATATGAGATAGAGACATTGGTTACAACTGGTAAAGGACTATGACTGCGAAATTCTTTACCATCCAGGGAAAGCCAGTGTGGTGGTAGATGCTTTGATTCAGAAAGGTCAGTGATACCTGCTGGTTTAAAGCAGATATTAGCGAAGTTGGCAAAGGATATGATCAGAGTGGGGATAGAGCTTGTGGTGGGCCAGTTGGACAACATTACTATGTCGTCTACACTTCTTCAAAGGATAAAAGAGACTCGAGGGAGTGATTCTCAATTAGTGAAGCATCTAGAGGATGTCTTAGCTAGAGTGGCTAAGGACTTTACTATCACTGAGATGAGTATATTGAGGTACAAGAATCGAATACGCGTTCCAGTGGCTTTTGGTATCAGGCGAAAGATTTTGGATGAATCTCATACTACCCCTTATTCATTGCATCCTAGCACTACGAAGATGTATCATGATTTTAAATCTTTATATTGGTGGCTAGGAATGAAGAAAGATGTGGTTGAGTATGTGACTAGGTGCCTAACTTGTCAACAGATAAAGGCATAACATTAAAGGCCAGCGGGATTACTAAAGCCTTTGAGTATCCCTGAATGGAAATGGAAATACATCACCATGGATTTTGTAGTTGGGTTTCTTAGGACAGTGGGTCAACACAATTCAATATGGGTGATAGTGGATCGATACACCAAGTCAGCTCACTTCTTACCTGTGAGGACAAATTTCACCGTGTACCAATATGTTGAGTTGTATGTTAGGGATATTGTACGTCTCCATGGGGCTTTGAAGTGTATAGTATCATTTCGGGATCCCACTTTTACTTCCAAGTGTTGGAGAGGCCTACAGAAGGCTATTGGTACATAGTTAAAGTTCAGCACCACTTACCATCCTCAGACAGACAGACAGTCTGAGAGGACAATTTAGGTATTAGAGGACATGCTTCGGGCATGTGTAGTGGATTTTAAGGGATCCTAGAGTAAGTATCTTGCCTTGATTGAGTTTTCCTACAACAGTTATCAGTCAACGATCGGAGTAACTCCATATGAGATGTTGTATGGTAAGAAGTGTAGTTCACCCATTCATTGGGATGAAATGGGTGAGAGGAAGTATCTGTTGGAAAACCATTCAGAGCACGCAGAGAAAACTTTACGTGGTGGGCCCTTTTTTTTATTTATTAACAACAAAACAACAACAATAAAAAAAAATCATTAATCGTATAAACAATTTATATGACCAAGAAAACAATCTAGAAACATAATCATACAATACTATTAATCATGCAACAAGTATATATATATATATCCAATATATATATAGAATATATAAACACAAAAAATCAAGAGCATAAACTTTTACCTCTTGAAGCCTATCAAGTATGCTTGAGTCTTTTTGTATTTTTGACAATCTTCCTATCCAAAGCATTGAGCACTCAAACCACGATCTTCTGGAATGTTCTCTACACCTCAAGATGTGTGTGGGCATATAGAGAACATGAGTTTGTATTTTAGGAATCACAAGTATTTCTCAACATATGAAAACTAGGATTATGGTTTGAGAATGGCTAGAATAAAGAAGAAGGAAAACTTTTTGTCTGACAAAAAGCTCTAAATGATTTGTGTTTTGTATATTTTTCTTGTGTGTTATAGAATGTTTCTCTTCTTCTTCAATATCATATATATAGAGATATTTATATTAACTTATTATTCCTAATAATAATAATAATTATATATAATATTAATGATAGGATTTGATTTAGGTAAATATCTTACTTATCAAATTTGAAATACCATTTTCAAAATACTAAATAAATAAAATAAAAACTATACGGATTCAATATCAGTACATGTGGTACACTCGACACAGTCATTGAACTATGTCAGGCGTGTACTACTATTCCTTTTTTGGGGATTTTGCATTTTTCTTTTATTTAATTATTTAACTAAATTAATCTCCCACAAAATAAGGTATTTATCTTTTTAAGGAAAAGATGACAACCATATTTCAAAATTTAAATTCAATATTCAAATTGATGATCATCATTATCATCATCTTTTAAAATTAAATAAGTCAAAAGACTATTTTTGACTTACCAATTTTACTTTCTCTCACTCAAATAAAATAATTAATTTGAAAAATTAATTTATTTATGCATATATATATATATGAAATTAGAAATTTTATATATTTAAATTAATAAATATATTTTTGAAATTTAATAATTAATTATTCAACCTCAACTATCATATAATTGCATACTTGACCCGAAGAATAAAATTCTTCTCAAATTCTCAAATTACAGTTATACCCTTGTATCAACTTTTACCCTAATATGGTGTTGATAGAGCCACCCTAGGGACCTATGGACCTATAATATCAAGCTCCAATAAATATTACATTATTAATCAAAGCTCTTTGATTAAATAATCATATTTATTAATCTTATAATTACTCCACTAAAAATATGAGATTGAACTCTTGATAATTACAGACATATATTTACTAAGTACTTTATTAAGGATAAAGTGTCCATTGATATAATCATTACATACAACATTAATCCTATATTAATGGTTCATATTTAAAAGGGAATAAAATTACCATTTTACCCTTTTAGCTATATCTTGTTTCTAGAGTACCATTGACTTTGCTAGTGAAGGTTGTGTCACAACAAGTTTGCGATGTGAGCGCTCATAACCTTTTAGTTCTGAAAGTCAACCCAATAGGGAACCATTATTCAATCTATATGAAGGTATAGATTCCATATTTGTTAAACTACGTCCCCAGCCATATACATCATTGAGTCCCCAAAACAATTCTTCTTAGCCTGATCATTCTAACAAACCTTAACGCATGAATCAAAGGATCAGATGACATATCTAAGAGTTCATAGTAACCTCAGGATTAAGACCATCGTGCATATGATCATCGTTTGATGTGTTTGATTAATACTATGAAACGGTGTTTAAACAAGTATTAACAAATCACATCTGGTCCAGTTCTACGTACTCTCAACATGTAAAGTACCACCACTAAAGTATCCTACTACACTAGTAACACGGATCTAGGTCACATGTATTCATAATACTAGTGGACCATACTAGCAGTAATTAATTTAAAGATTCCATAACTTTATTTTATTGCGAACTATTAAAGTTTATTATCTTAATCTCGATCTTCCCATACCAATATGAGATTAAGACCACATAGATGAACTTTGGAATTTTTTGATATTCACTTAATATTTGTTAGGAGTGTGTCCTAAAAGAATGTAAAGACATTTGTTTTTCTGTGAATAAATAAATATGATGGTTTATTATTATTGTCATATTTAGATTGTTAAATTATTGTTTGAATAATTTTGAAAATATCAGAAAAATTCCATATTCATTATTGAGGATGTGATCTTGTATTAGTACGAGAGAATTAAGATCACAAGAATGAATAAAAATAGTCAACAACAACAAATTAAAGTTATGGAATTCTTTAATTGGAGTTGTAAGTACGGTTTACTGAGTATCATAATGATACAAATAATCTAGATTCGGATTATTGATGTGGAAAGACATCTCGGTAAAGGTGCTTTATATAATATGATTATATATGACATGGACCGATGTGAATTAAAGTCTTTATCCAAAAAAAACCATTTAACAATAAAGACTTGTAATTCATATCATAACTGATGATCATTTATAGATCAACCTAAATCATGAGTGTTCATGAACTCTTGTTCATGTTTATTAAATCTTTTGATTCATTCGTTAAGGTCTCTTCAAAGAATGAGGCTAATGACTTTTGTTTTGGAGATTTAATATCATGGATGGCTGAGAACATGTATCAACAATACGGAATCTAATCTTTCCTAATGGATCGTATATTAGTTCCCTTAAGGGTTAATTCTGGAACTGAATGATTTTGAGCTCAAATCTATAATTAGATTATAGATTAATTATTCACTAGTGAATTAATGGTACTTAAGGAATAAGAAGTAAATTAGAAAGGTTAAATGGTAATTCTCCCATTCTAATTTATGAACTAATTAATTAGAGGATTGAACTATTGTAAGATGGTTATATCAATGGACGACTTAAGAAAAAGATTTCTGTAAAAGTATATCTATAACATAAAGAGTGCAATTCTGAATTTATAGTGGAGTAATATCAGAATTAATAAATTAACTATTATAATTAAAGAGTTTAATTATTTAGTTTCAATTTATTGGAGCTTAATGTTATAGGTCCATGGTCCGCGAAATGGCTCAAACAAACACTGACAAAGGTAAATACAAAAATGGGCAAAAAAAAGGACTTATGTGATAAGTAAAATATTTTTCTATGTATCAAACATAATTATAGCTTAATTATGTGTAATTAATTAAGAATTAATTAATTATTTGATTTAACAAAAATATAATTAATTTTGAATTAATTTATTTTTGGGATTTTTGGTATTTAAATAATAATAAAAATTGGGGAAAATCACATGCCATCACAGCCATGTGGTACACGTGTGGCACAGTGCACAGTGCACAGGCACTGTGCTACACGCATATGAGAGTGTACTCAGTCTCTTGATTCCACAATTTTAGTTTTTTAAATATTAAATAAATAATGAGATATTTTAATATGATTAAAATATTATTATTTAAACAAAGATCTGATAACTGATCAGTTATTTTGAATTTGTTTAAAATAACAAATATTTTAATATATGAGATATATTAAATATAGGATATCAGTTTTTCACAGAACGTAACTTTTCAGGGATAGAAAAATATCTAGGAATCTCTCTCAGAGAAAGAGAACAGTGACATAAACAAAAGTCATTGTTCTTCACAAAACCTAGGTCCAAAACTTTATCAGATCTCATGTGTTGAGAACATCTGATAAATAGTTATTGCCTATTATTTGTATAGCGAGCCCACACTCGTTCTTTGTATGCCTAAGAACATTTTGGAAGATCTTGGTGTGAGATCTCAAGGATTCAGCCATACAAAAAGATAGCAGCAAGGAAGGACCTGAGGTAATTTTTCTATTCTTGTCCTTGATTCAATATATATATATGAGTGTGAAGAAGTAGGTCTAGAAATCTTATGGGATTAATCTAACAATTTGATTGTTGTTCCGCTGCGCATAATCTCTGATTTGATCAATAAAAACCAACAATACTATCATATAATATCGAACATAGTCTATATATATATATATTCAATTCAATTATTTATTTCATTTAAAATATTTTTCAACTATAATTGCTTTAAGGGCACTATTCTCAACAGTATCTGGGTCCTAAAACAGTCCAGAGTAGACAGAAAAGCTATGCATATCCTAAGCATAGAAACGTCAAATTCCAGGTCGGGGACTAGATTTTCCTCTGAGTTTCACCATTAAATGGAGTAAAATGATTTGGGAAAAAGGGCAAGTTGAGCCCAAGGTTTGTGGGACCTTTTGAGATCCTGGAGAGAATTGGAGAGGTAACTTACAGATTGGCTTTGCCCTCATCTCTGTCAGGAGTTCATAATGTATTTCATGTATCGATGCTTTAGAAGAATGTATCGAATACGACTAATGAATTGAGTTATGAGAATATGGAGTTACAAACAGATTTGTCTTATGAACAACAACCACTTCAGATTCTTAATATGAAGGACAAAGTCTTGAGGAACAAGACTATTCCTTTGGTTAAGTATTATGGAGGAATAACAAAGTGGAAGAAGAGACTTGGGAATTAGAGTCGGATATGCGGGATCAATATTCCAAGCTGTTCAGGTAAATTTCAAGGAGGGGTTAGTTGTAACATCCCAAAATTTCTAATAGAACTAAGAGCTTTGATTAACGTGTCGTGAAGACACGTGGTGTAATTATGCGTTAAATAAGTGATTTATGTGATTTATATGATGTTATGAGTTAGTATGCATGATTAAGTGTATTAAATGTGTTTTTTATCAAAAAAAAAATGTGTTTAAAGAACTATTTTTGTTAAAAGGGACATTTTTGTAATTTTGACTTATTGAGGGTATAATTATAATTTTTAGGTGTTATTTGCTTGGGACCATGTTATTAGGTGGATATTCGTGCTATTCGGCATGGTTGAGCCCTTTTAAGAAATTTAGCAGAAAAGTCACAACGGGGATAAATACCCGACTTGGGGTGAGCCATGTGGTATTTTGGTAATTTCATATATTTTGGGAATTATTGGAATATGAAACATTGTTGGGGAAAATATTGGTGTTTGGAAGATTAGTGGATTTAATTGGGAATTCTAGGTATAATTTGAGGTATAGTGAGACATTGGGGTTTAGCTTTGAGGTTAAGTAAGGAAGGGGTAAAATGGTCATTTGACCAAGGGAGTGGGAAAAATGGCTAAGAGCCAAATTCAGCTGCTATTCACGTTTTGCACTCTCATAGTTCTCCTTTGGTCTTCTCAAAGAATTCATTCAAGACACTAACCACAAGAACTAGTCCAAGCTTGTGATTTGAGGAATTGCTTAGGAGAACTGAAGTTGTGGGAAGGATTAGGAGCTCCCCAAGACACAGGTACACCTAAGGATTTTTTAATTTAAGAGGTAAATCTCTCGCCTTGCTCAACTACGGTGTTCTTGAGAAAGTTTGGAAAATTTTGCGTATGGTTTTGAGTTTGGCAAGTTTGTGTTGTTTAAGGGAGTTGGGTAGGCCTAGAATCCTTTGTGGAATAGATTTTCAAAATTGAAATGGAATTATGGATTTGTGTTTGGGATTCTCGTATTTGGATGGTAGGAGCTTGAGTTCTAAGCTCAAAATTTGCAATTTTGGTGTTTTGGTGTTTTAGATGTTTTGATGTAGTTATGGGGTTATAATATTAGTTTGTGGTTGTTTTAATGTCAAAAATTTGCTGGAAAACGTCTTAGAATCACGTTTTGGGTCTGAATTTGCATAGAGAAGTCGTGGGTTGCAATTTGGGAAATAACACATGGAATATGGGCTCATTTTTTGTTTTTGGCGCCTAGTGCGGTCACACTAGTGTCCTAGAAAGTAGGAAATTTTGAGTCTAATTTGGGGTTTCAAAGCCTTCAGTGCAACTGCACTATGGTAGGGCACGACCGCGCCTAGAAAGCCCCAACTTTATGTGGGCACGACAGCGTCAGGAGCCCTGAAATGGTGATTTTATGAAACTTTGGGATTTAGCTCGAGGTTCCTAGGATCTAATTTGGGGGCCCGCTTGGGGGCTTGGGGGACAATTCCACTCTCATGTTGAGTGAGATTGGAAGCCTAGGAGCTAGGGTTTTGTTTTGAATTCAGGATTTGGATTTAATCCCTAATAAGTGTAACATTTATGTTGTGACTATTATTTCCGTGAGGCTTAGGAAAGGATCGCACTCAAGGTCGTTTCGTCTTTCACACAGGACTCGAGGTAAGAAAAGCTGACATTGCACGTAGAGCAGACATTGGTCCTATTGTATCTAGAAATGGTCATAACCATATAATATTGAAGTGAGCTATGGTTGTGTATCATTATTGCATGTTTTGTCTATTATGCTTATTTGTAATTGATTTGGTTATGGGCATACGAATATTACCATAATTTAGTGCCGGGAGACACACTTTACCAGGCATCGACCATACATATGGTGATGGTGATGTGAATTACGCGGTATAGTTGATATTGAATGGTAATATGATTATTGAATATATGTGGCTATAACTTACGAGTTATGTGAATTGTTATTTGTATAAATTGTTGTTTGTTCATGCTATGGTTATTATGTATGTCTTTTGGAACATTTCTTACTATGCCTTGGCTCACTGGTTCTCTATGGTGCATGTAATGGAAAGGGAAAGGTCGACGAGCCATGAGTTAGAAGGCTTTGGAGTGGTGCTTACATGTTCGGCCTACTCGGCCGCCACGGTCAAGGAATTTGGAGGGACTTAGGGTATAGGTCCAATTTTGTTGCTTAGGTCGACTATTTTTGTAAATTCTAAACATAATTGTATTTTGGTAAACCTTTTTGGGATCCCATGTAAATATTTAAAGTTTCAATGAAAAGTTTATATCCTTGACCAAAAAATTTAAACCTAAAGCACCGATTAATTTTAATTACACTTTTGAGTCCAAATGACTCGCTTAACGGATTAAGAACTATTTTAAACACACAGTGTAATGGTCGTGGATTAGTAGTATTACATTAGCCTTCCAATCAAGGCATTGAAAGCTGAGAGAAGATCAACCACAACAAAAGTGTCCATAATTGTGTTGTTTTTTGGTGCAGCTCCAACAGTTACTGCTAGTCTGATTGTCCCTGCTGGAGTCATTCATTCTCTAGTAAAACCATATAAGGTATGTGGGCATGGCTCAAGGTCTTATATATATAGTTTCATCCTTTCAAGACTGGTCCTAAAAAGGATGTTAATTGAAGAACCATGATCCACCATGGTTCATGCAACGATCGTATAGGAAATTTGGGCTTCTATTACCAAGGGATCATTGTGCGGGATCCTAACGTGTGTGGCATCATCCTTGGTGAATGTAATAGGCTTACATTCGTACCGAGGTACTTGATGGAAAACACATCTTCCCTTGGTTCATGTCGTAATGGTCGAGCATATAGTTCTATTGCCTTTCTACTTTCGCCAACCAGGGGAGGTCCTCCGCAAATCATGTCCAAACGACCTGCTACAGGGGCTAGTTGTAGTGGTTGGGCTGGTGCATCTGGAGTTCCTGCAGCAGTCGGATACTGTTTGGCAGGTCGACGAATGTATCTTCTCATGGCCTAATGATTTTGGCAAATGAGGAACTCAATTTTGTTATTGAGTTGGTTACACTCATTAGTGTCATGCCCAGTCATTATGGAAACGACAGAATTTTTTGGTGTCTCTCTTACTTATATCTTTCCTAATAGGATTTGGCTTCCTATAGGGCACTTCAACATGTGTAGCTTGAAAAACTTCTGCTCGTGACCCTAACAGCGAGAGTAAGTAGTGAAATGAGGCACATATTCTTGTGGCTTATCATTGGTCTTTGCTCAATCGTTGTCGTTATTATTTCCACTTCTAGAATTGTTGTTTGGTTTAACACAAATCTGGTTGCTCTTGTTACCATTACCATTGGTTGGCTGGTTCTGGTTAGCTGTACCAGAGTTTTTGCTGGTACACTACTAGTCCCACCTTGGTCAGCTTGGTCAGCTTTCAAAATATCTTCTTCCAGCTTTATAAACTCGTCTACTCGATCAAAGGACTCTCTGGTCAAGTAAATATTTTTTCTTCTAAGGTCAGTCTAAAGTGAACCTTTGACCTAGATCCCAGCCATGATGACCATCAGCTTTCCATCATCGATGTCTGTCTTGGAGTGAGCAGCTTCTAGCATGAAACGTTGCATATAATCTTTGAGGGGATCGTTGGGTCCTTGTTTAATATCAACAAGGTCATTGATCTTGGCTAATAGAGTTCGAGCAACAAATAATTGTGAGTGAAAGAGTCTAAAAAATGTGTCCTAAGAGTTATTGGTTTGAGGCTCCAGCTTGAAGAACCATTGTTGGGCGGAGTCTGCAAGAGTAGCAGAAAAGATCCTACAACGGACATCATCGCACACTCCTTGAAGATTTGTTTGTATTTCAAAGTTATTTACATGAGACATTGGATTTTCCTTGCCAGTATACATCTTCCAAGTTGGCATCTTTAACTTTAGAGGAACCAAAGTGCATTGATCTGGTCAGAGAAAGGAGAGCCTTTCCTTCTCCCTAAATCTATTTCAATTATTTTCGGGTTGTTAACTTCCAAACCATCTAAGTGAGAGTGTCATGTTGTTCTTGAATTGTCGGAGCGACTGGTATTGCAACTGCTGGGGCACTGACTGGGAATGGTGCAGCTTCATTTCGTGGTGTTGGAGGGATCACTGGTGCGATTGGTCCCACATCATTAGACCCATTGCCTTCCCAAAGCTGGTCGAGGACATCTCGGAAGTCATGTCCCCGGTTTCCAATTCTGTTAAAGACGCTGCCTCCTCTAGGTTGTCCCCTAGCATTTTGACTATCTGCTCGAGGAGCACCAAGAGGTGGTCTATCTAGACAATTTTCTAGCTCGTGTTGCCTTGGTGGGGAAAACGGTCCTTCAAGCTTCACATTATCCCTAGCAAGTATGTTTTGGGGCCTAGGTGGCCTAGGTGGAACAAATTGTCCTCTTAGATGCCCATCATTATGATGATCGTCATAGTATTAATTGTCATGGGGTTTGTAGTACCGACTATCCCCTTTATCATCATCAAAACCATCTCGGTAGGATGTTTCATAGCTACTACTTGTTTCTTGATCATTTCTCCGCCTAATTATTTTTGGAGGGTGACAATGATTGCACCCAGCTAAATGATTATGTTGAGGTTGCTGGTCTCGATTTTGACTTGTTGTTCATTAGTTCCTTGGTTATCGAAACTGCTGACCAAGTCCTAGATTTTTTGGATTAGGAGGTTGCCCTCCTCTTAAGACTACTTGCCATGGTTTCCCATAAATAGGCCTTCCAACTCTGGATACTTGTCTGCCACAGCCTTTACCTTGGTCACAATTTGGTAGCACTTGTTCTTCTTGGCGGAGTTGACGTTATACTCCTAGTTGAGCTCCCCTATTCGAGTGATGACTACAAGTTTCCCAAGGGGAACTACTTGGTCTCGGGACCTTGCTAGTTGAGTAGGCTCTGGGACTTGACCAACTGGCCTTTGTGCCTCAGCATTTTTTCGGCCAGTATTATTAGGTTGAGGGTTCATTAGTTAAGATCTTGCAACTTGAGTTTGTTGCAACAGAGCCTCTAATAGCATTGCTGCTTCAGTATTATGATGGTCAGATTATTCTTGACTAGCTTCAAGGGCTCGTTGTCGTTGATCCATCCTAGACTGAAAGTCTTGCCTTTGCTTGCTCAGGCCTTCAGCTATAACTTCTTGGGCTGGTGCCTGATTTTCATGCATGGAAACAAACTTCTCCTGCATTTTCCCCATGACTTCTTTTAGTTGTTGAATATCGAGGTAGACGTCTTCATCTAAGTCAGCGTGGGACTCATCACGCCCAAATGCTCCTCGTGGAGGAAGGTCTTCTGGGGGAGGAACCTACTAACCATGGAGCAGAGGGTGAATTTGACTTCTCAAAGAGCGGTCGTATAGTCCAGCAGTAGGGTTTCCCCCTTGTGGTTCCTGGCTTTGGCTTCTAGTAGTGATAGCCATTGATTCAGACAAATCGGGTAAATTGTGATCTTGGATTTCAGCTCTCAATGAAAGCACAAAAATGTTGACCACCATTTTTTTCAACGACACTAAGTCAAATTGAACGACAATAAATAATTTAAAGAGCTAAAATTAAGTAAAACGACACAAGGAATTTATAATGGTTCGGCCCCAAGAGTTGGTAATGACCTACGTTCACTTGCACTTTTATTAATCAAGAAAGTCTTAGACTCAAGATCAAGAAGAACAAGGTTCAACTGAGTTTCCTAAGCCTGAGAGAGAATACAATTCGATAGGAATTTTGTATGTAAAGTACGCTTCAGAAAGTAATGACTGTGAGAGATCTCTATTTATAGAGTCTCTTAATGGGCTATGCGCCCTACAAAATGCTCTAGGCCCTACATGTGTAGTGTGGGACTGTTACAACTGATTACATATTCAAAATAATAAGAAAAATACATTCAAATATTAGTTACATAAATATCTCATGAAATCTGGGTCATTCTGGCTGAATGACTTGTTCTTCAAGCAGATCTTCCTTCTAGAAATTTTATAAGGTTGTTGTTGTGCATTCGACTTGCTCCGTGGAAATTCAATCTCTGCAAGGCAAATAGCTTCTTTCATGCCAAAAGATCACACTCGAGCAACATTTTCATCTCGACCAGCTCATGGGAGTTTCAATGTTGTTTACTGCCACGTGTCCTCTTCATACGCCATGTCATCATATCCAATTTTTGGTTAAACAGTCCTTAAGCCTCTTTCTCTCATTTTTACAACCCTGGCCGCCAACCAAGAGAGTGAAAGACACACACACAGAGAGAAAGAGAGAGATAGAGAGAGAGAGAGAGAGAGAGAGAGAGAGAGCTCAAGAAATAAAGATAATAAAGGGAGCGAGAGAAGAAGAAGAGAAGGAGAAGCTAGAAATCAAAGGTGTTATATTGGTACACAGGTTTGTGTCGTTAATCTTATGTAGTTTATTTTTATTTTCCGTCTTCAACTAGTTCTTCTCCTCCTTAATCTAAGACCATAATGGTTGATGGTTGCACTAGGGTGGAGTGCTCCAAAAAGAAAGCCAATCTAGGGATAGCATTATAGTGCTTGACCAAGACTCATTCAAGATGTAAGTGGAGTTTTATTTGTTGTTCTCTCATCTCACCTCCTTAGGAGCCTGGTAGGTCCTTTGTCAATGATGTGTGATATTTTGGTATTTTGGATGTGTTTTCAGATGGGCTTGTTATTTGGAGTTATGTGTATGATCTATGATGTAACTGTTATATTATTTTATAATATAATGTAATATTATATTATATTATAATATAATGTTTTAGATTAAATAAATGTGACAAAGAGTGTCACATATTGTAACATGTAATAGAGAGTTACAATATTTAGATATATGAGATATATCCAAATATGTAACATATTTGGTGTTACAAATTTGTAACTTCCAAATATTACCCATTATTGTGTAGATTTGTTGTTACACAATATTGAGATGAATTTCTTAAAGTCATATGTGAAATGGCTGATAGAGATATGATTTTAACTCCCATAATGTGTATGGAAGTTACAAAATCAAGTGGGAATGAATTTGGAACGTTTTGGAAAACTTGAAAAATTGGTTGCTGGAAAAGGTCTTGGGCCGCGACCTGAGTTTTTCAGGTCGCGGCCCAAGAGGCAAAATCACTTTGTGGGCCATAGCGCATGTTTGTCAGGTCGCGGCCCAAGTGTCTGACAGCATATTCCAATTTTCGGTTTTATCCAATTTTTGAACGTTTCCAACAGCCAAATAACTCCCAAATCTCTATTTTAAATTCCATAAACATCCAATTAATCATTGGTAACAGCCATGGGGGTTGGTGGAATTTGAAATTCAAAGGGTGTCTCAAAACTCTATAAATAGGAGCCTAATGCTCACTTGCTAGACACAACTTTTCTATCCATTAGAGCACTTGCCTTGAAACACCTTGAGGCTTGATAATTCCTAAAGATTTTCCAATATCTGAGAGAGAGATCCATTAGTGCTTGAGTTAGGGGGAAATAAGCTTTTGGACAAAGGTTTTAAACCTAGTTCAAGTTGGTGATCCCCAACACTCTTCACTTAGGTTATGTAAGTGAGAGTTTCCTTTGTCTTGTTCTTACATTTTCTCTATTGCTTTT
The DNA here is from genome assembly GCF_963169125.1 of Humulus lupulus. Classification (NCBI taxonomy): domain Eukaryota; kingdom Viridiplantae; phylum Streptophyta; class Magnoliopsida; order Rosales; family Cannabaceae; genus Humulus; species Humulus lupulus. Next base: position 138,959,350 of record NC_084801.1, on the reverse strand, counting down.
CTTCTTATTTTCTTATCCTATTTACTTGTAACTTTTGTTTAGAGTTGTAATCTTCTTTTCTTTTGTTTCAAACACCTTTACTATACTTGTAATCTCTTGCATAGATTTTTACTTTTACTATTCTCTTCATCTTCTTCTTCTTCTTCTTTCCTTTGTTTATTTGTATTTTCAGTTATAAAGTTTTAACTTTATTTAATCAATCATTATTTATTTGTAATATTTTTCATAGAGTTGTAATATTTTTACCTATTTCCATTGAGGCAAAACTATTTTTCCTAACATTCAAAAGCTTATCCCTTTGCTTGTTTCAATGGAAGGTGAGACTATCAAGATCATGAATCAAGACCGAGTGAGGTTGGATAGGTTTGATGGATCCAATTGAACTAGGTGGTAAGACAAGGTAAGTGTAATTGTATACATTATTTTATATAATAGTGATGAAATTTATTTCATGTATTAGCATGTTTTCAAATGTTGATATATTAATAATTGTGTAGATGTTAACATGTTAATACAATATGAGATACATTGTAACATAGTTGACAAATCTATTTGTGAAAGTTATTGTGTAAGTCTTAGAAGTGAACTTTTGACAAGCTCTACATAATGTAGGGATTGTTAATCTTATGTGTATGTTATATGTGAGATAGTAGTACATACATTTGATATGAAAATTATGTTTTGAGAATTTATAAAGCATGATAATTAGGTAGTTTTTGACATGCCTATATATTGATTTTATGAATCAATAGTATATATCAATATGTGGATATGTGAATTATTGTCTGATATTTGTCATATATTTAGAATATTATAATGAGATTCAAAATGCATGCTAATATGATGGATATATGTTGACAAATTATGTGAAATTTCTTTAAGACATAATTATGTTAATATATAAAAGTATTTTGATATATACATGAGAATTATCATGATTATTATGGTGTGTCATATAATATGATTATTAAGGTGATAATAATATAAATATGTTTTATCCTCTATTATTGCAATGTGATGAGTTACCATTTATTTGGTAAATAAAGAGAATTATTTGAGAAATTAAAATTTCTCATTTAAGTGTTGATCATCTCATCTTATGAGATAAGAAAAGATGAACCTAAGGGGGTCACATCTTTTGATATGTGTCTTGCTATTGCAAGAAAATGGATTAAGGGGATCCAAAATTATGGGATGACATATTGACATATAGGCTTGGAGTCTAAAAGTGTGCTCAAAAGAGAAAACATTTGAGAATTATTTAGTGACAACAATTCTCAAATATTCAATGTCTCAATGAGGTGACATTACAAAATTGGAGAAGCAATTTTAAATCTTTATACCAATACTAAATAAGGTTGAAGATAATTTTATTCATTCTTGTTAAAGATGGTGATATGTTTTAAATTAATCTCAATGGGGAGATAATGTTAAACCAAATCATTAGAAATCAAAGTGTTTAAATAAATCATTGAGGGTTTATTTTCTTTGATTTAAGTGTTTAAAATTGACATCCTCAAATTGATTTTGATGAGAAAATCAATGGATGTCAAAATGATGTTTTCAAAAGAATCTCAAAGAAACTCTTAAAATACGCACAAAAGTTGTTTAAGTGACTTTGAGATTATTTAGACAACTAAAAGTGAAATAAGTGATTATTTGCTTGAGAAATTTTCACATGGTATTTATATCTCCATATGAGTTATGGAAAGGAAGAAAACCCAACATAGGGAACTTCAAAGTGTGGAGGAATCTTGCATATTGCAAGAAAAATGAACCTAATAGAACAAAGTTAGGTTCAAGAGCCATAAAGTGTGCTTTTGTTGGTTATGCCAACAATATTAAAGCTTATAGGCTATTAGACTTAGAGTCTAATATTGTGATTGAATCTAGAGAAGTTGAATTCTTTGAGAACATGTTATGTGACAACAATTCTCAAGCTTCAACATCTCTAAAGGAGAATTTGTTATATGAGAACAATTCTCAAGCTTCTACATCCAAAATTGATTCTCAAGAGGAGAATTCTCAAAAGAATGTAAAGCAACCCTTTGAGCTTAGAAGAACTCAAAGGCTAAAAAACTATGAGAAAAGTCTAGTAGTGGATGAGATAGATTCTCAACGAATTTCATTCTACATGGTAGAAGGAAATAGAGAGGAAGTCATTAGGAAAATTTCTATTGTACTTCTTGTTGAGGATGATCCTAAGACTTATAGAGAAACTATGCAATCAAGAGATAATGCATTTTAGAAAGAAGTCATCAATGATGAGATGGATTCAATTCTTTCCAACAACACTTGGGAATTGGTAGACCTCCCACCGGGGTCTAAGCCAATTGGGTGTAAGTGGGTATTTAGGAGAAAATACCGCAGTTGTAACGACCCCAAATTCAGTATTAAGGCTTAAGGGCCTTGAGTAGTGTGCCTGGAGGGCATAATGGAATTCTGTGTGTGTCTTTAGTGAGTTTTATGCATGATTATGATTTGATGCACGTTATATGACTATTTGATTAATTGAGATGCATGACTATGTGAATTAGTATGCATGTAGACCTGATTGTTTTAGAATGAGCATGATTGTAATTTGGCTATTTTAGAGCACAACTGTGATAATTGTATTATGTGATTTGTGCCATGTGAGTGTGATGTTTTATCAGGATGCACGCATCGAGACGGTCCTATTGAGCCAATTAGTCTAAAAGTCACAACGGGATGTTGTACCCGGCTCGGGAGGAGCCTAAGGGTACTTTAGGAATTTCGTAAGTTGAAGTGAGAACTAATGGTTATAGTTTTGGCAATTGAGTAACCTGGGTAACCGTTTGTAACTGATGTGGGTAACAAGTTTTAAGATAGAAAGTGATAGAATTGAAATAGAAGTGTAAAGACTTAAGTGCCCTTGAAAGTTTAGTTAGGAAGGATTATTAGGAAGGGGTAAATTGGTCTTTTGGCAAGGGGATTATGAAACTTTCAGCTGAGATTTAGGGGGGTACGGTTTGGGCATTAGGGGTTACTTGAGGCTTTGATAGAAATTGAAGAGAAGAAAGAGAAGGAGAAAGAAGAGCTAGGGCAAGCAAAAGGAAAAGAAGAAGAAGGGTAGAAGGGCTGAAGTGGGAGCTTAGGAGGAGTTCAAGGAAGCTTGTTGGGTGGATTCTTCACTTAAGGTATGGATTTTATACACACTTAAGTTTGGTTTCTGTGTTGAATTGAGGAATTTAATGCTTGAGTTAAGCTTTTCAAGGTTTTGGTATGGGTTGCTGAAATTTAAGATCAAAGGTGTGGATCTTGGGTGTGTTGATGTTTTGATCTTGAACCTAGTGTCTATAGGTTGTTAGATTGTTCATATGAAGTTTGGATTTGAGTTTTGGGGTTTAGGTATTGGTTTGGGGTGATTTGGAGAGGTTGAAGCTCGGGAAAAACGCATGGAAAACCCAGAAAATCTGGGTTCGCGAAGGAGCGCCGCGGCCCTGTTCTTGGGCGCCGCGGCGCAAGGATGCTTCAGGATGGGGGCCAAGCCACTGGGCGCCGCGGCCCTTGATGGGAGTGCCGCGGCCCTTGATGGGAGTGCCGCGGCCCTAGGCCATTTTAGGCAGCCCAAAAGTTGAGTTTTTAGGGCTTTTGCCCGGGGACACGAGGGATGGTTCCGATGCTTTGTTTTATGGATTTAGAGGTCCCGGGAGTACAGGATTGGTCCCGGGAAGTGGTTTTGGGCTTGGTTAGTATTAAAAGTGTTTGATGTGTGTTGTGACTAGGATTTCGGAGAGGCTCGTGCTAGAGGACCTTGCTCGTGATCGTGGTGCATCGGAAAGCTCAGGATACAGGTAAGAAAACCGTAACACCCGAGAATAGGGCATGGCCCCACTGTGTGATTGCAGGGCATGGCCCTAGATTATATTATGTGCAAATGTTTAACCTTAAATGAATCATGATGTGTGTGAATGATTATTTCGAATGTACTATATGTGTGATTATAATGAAATGAACGGCAAGGGCCGAGAGCGGCGTAGGCCGGGTACGGCCGTGGGGCCGGAAGTAACACTCAAGCACACGGGATGCTTATAGTCAGGGTGGGACCCAAGGGATACATGAGTTATCCTCGCGGTGAGAACCGAAACCCCAGGCTTTGGTAAGGCCTCTGGGGCGGCATGGCCGTACTTGTTTATTATGATGGTTTTCCTATTTATCAGTGAATTATGCCAGCTATATTATTTGCATATGTTATGTTCTATTTGGGTTTTCTTGCTGGGCTCGGCTCACGGGTGCTCCGTGTGGCAGGTAAAAGCAAGGAGTCAGTCAACCGGCCATGAGTATGGAGAGCGTGGGGGCGGCGCGTACATGTTCGGCCTGCCCGACTGCTTTGGTTGGGGGCGTTTTGTATATGGCTGTATTAACTCATTCTTTTGATAGTCAAACCTATTGTAAATCTATTTTTTTGAGTTGTAAATGTTTTGTAAACCTTATTTTTGGGAACCCAGGTGTTTGATACTTAACGTTTTCAATGAAATTAAACATTTTCAAAGAGTACAGCCTTAAACTCTGGTTTAATCACACTTTTGGTTTTAGAAACCACTTAGAGTCAACTAAATGCACAATTTCTATTTTAAACTCACTTGGTAATGGCTCTAAGGTAGTAGGGCGTTACAACATTGATGGCACTATCCAAACCTTTAAAGCTAGATTAGTAGCTAAAGGGTTTAGGCAAAAAGAGGGTATCGATTATTTCGATACCTATGCGCCTGTTGCAAGAACAATTTCTATAAGAATTATGTTCGCTTTAGCTTCTATACACAACTTGTATGTTCATCAAATGGATGTCAAAATGACATTCCTTAATGGTGACCACAATGAGGAGGTCTATATGGAACAACCCGAAGGTTTTGTCCTACCAAAATATGAACATAAAGTATGTAGACTTGTAAAATCCTTATATGAATTGAAACAAGCTAGTAAGCAATTGCATGAGAAATTTGATCAAGCCATCATGTCTAATGGGTTTAGCCATAACAATGGAGACAAGTGTTTGTATTCCAAAACTTGTAAGGGATATGTGATCATTGTTTGCTTATATGTGGATGACATGCTTATTCTAAGTGATAGCATGAAAGGGATAGAAGAAACGAAGAGGTTTCTATCATCAACCTTCAAGATGAAAGATCTTGGAGAAGTTGACACCATACTTGGTATCAAAGTAAAGAAACATAGTGGGGGTTTTGCGTTAGGGCAAGCCCACTATGTTGAGAAAGTATTGAACAAATTTAACCATCTCAAGGTTAAAGATGCCAATACTCCATTTGATCATAGTGTAAAACTAGAGAAGAATGAAGGAAGAGTGGTGGCTCAATTGGAGTACGCTAGTGCTATAGGGAGTCTAATGTACGTTGCCCAATGTACTAGACCTGATATAGCATTTGCAGTGAGTAAACTTAGTAGGTTTACAAGTAATCCAAGTGTGGATCACTGGAAGGCGATTGGAAGAGTCCTAGGCTATCTCAAGAAAACCAAAGGACTAAGCCTTCATTACTCCAAATTTCCCTCAATCTTAGAAGGATATACATATGCAAGCTAGATATCCAATCTTTGGGACAACTTGTCCACAACTGGTTGGGTATTTACACTTGGTGGGGGTGCAATTTCTTGGGGTTCCAAGAAACAAACCTGTATATCTCATTCCACTATGGAAGCAGAGATTATAGTTCTAGCTACTACCGGCAAAGAGGCCGAATGGTTAAGGGATCTGTTGATAGAGATACCCCTAATCAAAGAGAATGTATCCACTATATCGATACATTGTGATAGCCAAGCGACATTGGCTAGAGCATACAATGGAGTGTATAATGGGAAGTCTAGACATATTAGTCTAAGACATGGATATGTAAGAGAATTGATTCAAAGAGGAGTCATCTCAATATCCTATGTGAGAACAAGTGAAAATCTGGCGAATCCTTTCACTAAGCCACTAACGAGGGATTTAGTGGCTACATCATCTTGAGGGATGGGACTTAAACTCCCTAAAGAGATTCACGATTGATGGTAATCTTTCTTAACACTAGTTATTTAACTAGTGTTAGGTTCAATAGGTAACAACAAGTAAATCAAGTGAATATTAGTTATACTCAAAACAAGTCTCATCTGACATATTGAGTACTTGTAAGTTACCAAGTTGAGGGTTAAAACCAAAAGGTTTTTTAATAGAATTCAATTTTGTGAAGATAAGTATTTTTGGTAACAAAATACTGTAAGAATTCTACCTATATGGACCTAGGGGTGGTGCTGCCTCTCACGAGAATTGGGAGTATTCTCAAGAACGTCCATGAATGGAAAGTGCACATGGCCATTAACGGTGCAAAGCGAGACATAGAGGTCTCAAGTGAACATCGCAAAGGTGTGTGTGTATCCCCGATTTGTTATCATGAAAAGATGGTTCAATGCCTAGTGCAACCAAATTTCGACAAATTTTGTGATAATTACACTATAGTAAAGTTCAAGTTCAAAACTTTGCTTTATGCACTAATGCAATGACTCCTATAAGAGAGAGTTCTTATTCAATCAAGTGGGGGATATGTTATTTTAAAACATAATGATTGATTAAATAAATGTTACAATAGATAACTATTTAATCTAGTGGGGGAATGTTATTATAACACCCCAACTCCAGGGACCGCTACAGTGCACATTGCAAACAGTGTTAAACTCGCTAATCGAGTCATTTGGTCAAAAACGTGTAACTAAGTATGATTAGCAGTTTAGGGATTAAAAATTTTGGTTAAGATATAACCTTTCACTAGAACGTTTACTGTATACATTGGGATCTCAAAAATATAATTTCAGAGTCTATTACAAGAGAATATTTACAACAGGCCGTTCTAAGCGGCAAAACAGGGTTTAACCCTAGTTCCTCTTTCAAACCTCGCCCAAGTATTGGTCGAGAAGATGCATATGTACACGTCATCACCTAAGCTCTCCAACTCAAGGATGGTCCTGCTTCCTTTTGCCTTTACCTGCACCACAAAGCACCCGTGAGCCGAAGCCCAGCAAGAAAACTCATATGCTCATGAACAATCATATCATGATATCAAATCATATCTGGCATGCCTAGCAAACATAGCTTTATTCAAGCATGCAAATGAATTCAAAACAATGCTGGGGTATCCAGGATAAGAAATCCTGCCCTTCTGATTGGATGACTATCAAGTCAATCCTAATCAGATGAGTGTCGCAACACTTGAGGTTCTGGTAAACCATGCTGAGTGACCAACAAGCAAGTCACTACGGGGCTCAGCACCCAAAGCCATGCATATGATGATCAAAATGATCATACAGAGCTCATAGCTCTGATCAGATGAGTGAATATCACTTGAGGTTCTGGTAAACCATACTGAGTGACTGACAAGCAGGTCACTAATTCAAATGGAAGAGTGGCTGCTGGGTAAGCCACTAGCCTTCAACAAATGAGAGACTGATGGGTAAGTCTCTATTTTAACAAATGAGTGATTGATGGGTAAGCCACACAAGCGCTTATAATATTCATCGAACTTGAGGTCGGTCCGGAATTAATGCTCTTTGAGTCATCTAATTCAGATTGTCGATTAGATTTAATCTTTGTTGGCTTGCGTGGAACACGCTAAGGCCGTCCTGACTAATGAGTCAGCGCAATGTGACCAGTGCTCAGTACCACTGCCGAACCTGACTAATGAGTCACAGCTTCATAGTTGATACTAACACCTTTGCCAATTCTGACTAATGAGTCAGTACAATGCACAAGTAAGCATTGCTATCAAACATATATCATATTTCAAACATCCAAAGATGGGCATTCAGCATGCTTACTTAACAATTGCGAGCATCATAATGATCATGCACAAACACAGAGATTCAAGCTCTGACCAATCTCATATCCATCATTCATGGCATGCCCTAATCACATGTTTCTTGTGCATCACACTTAATCATCCAGCATGCCTCAGTAATAATCATATGCAAATGAGCAAGATTTCTAAGCATTCAAAATGCTATCAATGTTTACATTTAAACATCCAACTTGCATCAAGCATAACCATGAATGTCACATATGGGGTGCAGTTTTCTTACTTTCGGTCCAAGCACAGGTTACCAATAAATGAGCCACAAGCACGATCCTGATTCCAAGCCTCTAGTGATACCCTAGTCACAACCACAAATGGTGATCCAATGAGTTCAAGCTCTAAAACCAATCCTTGAACTAAAACTTAGCCTCCAAGACATCAATCCTCACTAATCCGGGTAGTAGGAATGATCCCGAGGCCTAAAACCATGTTCCCGGGGTCAAAACACGCAAACAGGCTCAAAAGCCTGCCTGAACCGCGGCCCTGGAACCTTGAGCCGCAGCCCCCAGCACAACCTGAAGCAAGCACCGTGGCGCCCAACACCAAGGGTCGCGGCGCCCAGCAAGAACAGAATAGGGCACCTGCTTCATCGAGCAAGGGCCGCAGCCCAACTTCGGGGCTGCCATTTTCCTTCGTTTTAACCTTTTAAAACCTCCCAAAAACATGTCTAAACATTCCCAAATCAAAGTTCCCAAGCTTCCCAATGGTCAAAAACCATCAAAACCCGAGGCTCAAACGAACTAAAAACTCAACGATTCACAAAGTCCAATTCAAGCTTAAAAACTTTTAAAAAAACTTAAATCTTAAACTTGAATTACCTCCGATTGAGTCATTTCCAACTAAATCCTCTGGCTAATAAGCTTCTAATTCTCCTTAGGATTGATATGCCTTGATCCTCGCTTTATTTCGAGTCCTAGAACTCAAGTTATCTTTGAATACGCGATCGGGAGACGAAAAGGGAACTTTTAGGGAGAGAGAACGTACAGAACGTTCTTTTTATTTCTTAAAAGGTTACTTCAAGCTTAAGTAGCTTCCAATAAAACCTAGTGCTCGGGGTCCCAAAAACACCCCCGGGGATATTATAGTCAAAACTTCCAGAATTTCCCCCTGATCTTACTAACTCCCAATTTATCACCAAATATTAATTCTCATTACTCAATAACCCAGTAATGCTCTAAACACCCCTTGACTTACTCCAAGTCAAGCTTAAATCCCGTTGTGACTTTCCCGCTAGCTTACCTCCTAGGATCGTCTTGTGCTGGGTAACCCTAGCATAACCAAATAATAACAAAGCACCACGCACATTTCACATATATGCCAAAAATGCCCGAAATGGGCAAAATATGAAAATCACCTAATTAATCACAAATGGATTCACATGCATATTTAATACACCTAAACATGCATATTATCATTAAATAGCATAATAAAGCAATTATGGTCCTCCCGGCCTCCTAATCAAGGTCCTAAACCTTATTAGGAAATTTGGGGCATTACAACTATCCCTCCCTTACAGAAATTTCGTCCTCGAAATTTATCTGAACCTCCCGAAATATGAATTCTGAACAATTGATTCCAGTTTCCCAGGCCGTTCCCTCGACCTCACTATTTCTGCAACATACCTTAACTCAAGGTACATTTTGTTCCTCAGAATCTTATTCTTCTGTTACAATCTGAACTGGCTATTCCTTATAGGAAAACTTGGCTTTAGTTCTCAGATTCTCATAACTCAATTCATGAGTTCTTTCTACCCATGCCCACTGCATGGAAATACATAACACAATGTACAACCGTCAGAGCCAAAACTATGGCCCAACAAAAGGTAATCTAACCAGTCCTATTCAGGACTCAAATTGTCATACTAATCTAGGCTCTACTTGCCCTTACTCATCACCCCTTTCCATGGTGATTCTTTAGGAAGACACAACTTCCTACCTGGAACTCCATGTTCCTACTTTTCAATTCAGTAGTTCTTTTCTATTTACTCTGAGAAGTGAGCATCCAAGCTCCAACCTCTAATAATCTCAATGGTCCCCTAATCCATCTCATGATCCAGATATAACATCTCACCCATCTTATTCCAATGAACGGGTGACAAAAATGTTCTACCATACCTTATCTCATAAGGTACCTTTTCAACTCTGGACCATTCTCCCTCTCATTGTGATCAGCCTGAGAACAATGAACTGTACTAAATTCCATCTGTATATTCATTGCCTTCCCCTCACCCTTCCATAACCTGGAAGTAACAATAAAGTCTTCATCTGATAAGATAGACATTTAATTCTCAAGAAGGCACACTATCTCTTTCACATAGAGATCCAAATACTAGCCCACTGTGTTACTCATTCTTACAGACCAAAAATAAACTTATTCACAACACTGGTCCACAATAGCCCATATCAATAATACTGACCCACTTTCCTGGGCAGCCCCACCGCGAAACCCATCGCGATGCTTTCTTATTTCCATTATACAATACCCAAAGGCTGCAATGACCCTACTGATTCCTGACACTCTGTTTTGACCTGCTAACAGGTTAAGAACTTTATCACGCATTCCATTATGCCTCTCTCCATCTCAGGCCATCACCATAAAGCTTTCATACTTTGGTATACTGACATGATGCCTGAATGGAGAGAAAAAGAAAGTAGCATGAGATTCATCCAGAATCTCCCATTTAATCCCAATGTCCGTTAGACCCCAAGTCTGATCCTTATATCACAATAAATTCAAACCTGACACTGTATCACCCTTTGCTAATCCAGCTAAAACTTCCCACTCAACTTTCCTATCTGTGGTTCACTTAGTCGTCTTTTCTTTTGAGCTCCTCTAAGATAGTAATCTCAAGCACAGAACTGGCTACTTGGCCCACTAGAACCCTACTCTAGTTCTAGTCAAATCCTTTTAGCCAACATGTTGCATAATCAATCATTACTCTGTATCACTGAGGTGTCATAACAACCTGTCAATTGATTCTGATCTGTAAAAATAAACTCATAACTCTTTCCACAAAACACATATAATACCATGCCCATCCAAGGGCACTCCTGCCTTCTAAGGTGTCCCTTGACCTTAGCAAATTTCCACAGAGAATACACCACAATACCATCGTCCTAGACGATCACAAATCCCCATTCAAATAATCCCTTAAACGCTCTGTTCATCTGATTCATAAACACTTAGCATTAAACAAATTCTCAAAATATAATCCAGCACTTCCTAGTGCTTTTATCTGATAAAAACACAGCCTTTTGCATATTCTTTTCCCATGATCCCTAACTGGTACTAACCAGATCAGAGATCAACTTTTGAGAATTCCATCTCATTCAATACCTAAGCCTCAAGTTCTTACAAATCTACTAAGTCATTCAATACAATGCCCTCGATTCAACTCTATCCCTGGCACTAATCAAACCACCATTTTATCTCTTCATATTACAGAAATCCTGGCTAATCCCCTGAAAATACATTCAGGAACTCACAGACTAGTCCAGCCTGTCCTGATCCCACTGGCACAATCTAAGTGGTATCCATCACACTAGCTAGGAGTTCTATACATTTCCCTGCCATAAAACCCTAGCTCTCAAGCCCAAGAGATGCTATTCTTTCCTTACCATTTAGCATTGCCAGTCGAAACCAGCTTTATCAAAATCACTGATGAGTCATTTCCATAACCCAACTTATTTCTTAAGTCACCAATACAGTATCATCTTCCCATCGCAACATGACCATGTGATCATCATATCAACTTTATGCCTCTCTATATGCAACAGACAAAGGAACAGTATGGCACCAAAACCAATTAGCACAACTTAGAAATCAGAACTAGAAAACTGACCTACCACTCCCAAGGAGCTAGTCTCGGTCTCAGACTCTGACTGCCTCGGAATAAACACTCGAGCTGGAGTCGAGCTGTCTATCCTCTTTTGCTCAAGCTCTCTTAGCCTTGGGCAACCCTTTCTGAAATTCCCAACCATGCCACAAGCAAAATATGACCTTGCTCGGCATTCTCCCAGATGATGCCTCTTACACCGAGCGCATTCTAGGTAAGGCTTCCAGCTTTTCTTCTTGCTTGCTCCAATAAATGGAGATACCACTATCTGAGCTCCATGCTCCATGGCACTCTTCTTCTCATCTCTGATGCTCTCAACAGCAAGAGCCTTCTCTACCACCTGAGCATAGGTAGAGACTTCATGCACTGGGGCAACTTTGATGCCCTGAGCTATTCCAGGATTCAATCCTTGAACAAACCTTTCCTTCTGAGCTACATCTGTGGGTACCATGTCTAAAGCAAATTTGGCCAACCCATTAAATCTATTAACATACTCGAATACTGATGCCTTTCCCAGAATGAGATTCAGAAACGCATTCATCTTGGCAGTCTTAGCTACATAACAGTAATACTTTTCATTAAACAGCTGCCTAAATTCTTTCCAATGCATCACAGCTGTGTCTCGTGTCTGGGATATCACTTCCCACCACATCTGAGCATCAGCCCGCAATACAAATGTCGCACAAATCACCCTATCATGACCTACCAGCCCCATACTGTCAAGAATGGAACTGATCATGCCCATCCATTGCTCAGCTCTAAATGGATCTAGGCCTCTCTCAAAAATTGGAGGATAATACTCCTGGAATCTTCCACAGAGAAATTCCCATCTGCTCTCAACCCTAGGCTGAGCCAAACCAGGTGCCACTCCTGGCACAACATAGGAAGAGGTGCTCCCCAACAGATTCTGTCGTTGCCTCAAACACCTGATCTCTTCCTCATGCCTCTGCAATCTTGATTGCAAATCTGTGACTATCTGTTGAAAATTCTGAGGGGTAGATGAAGAACTCAACCCCTGGCTGAAACTCCCAACCTCTGAATAACCACCACCAGGCCTCATATCTGCCTTGGCTATAAACCTGCTATGTAGTCAATAACTTGACCCATTAAACATGATGAGCATATCAAGAGTTTTCCCCCACGAGATCAATCTTACCACACCACATTCACAAATAACTTGCAGTGCTATAAACATTCCCATGGCATTCATACATCAATCAGAATCCCTGCTCTTCCAACATTCACACCATGCCTCAACTCCAGCATGCAATATCACAATTATGTAATCATGGAGCAGGTAATCAAATGATCATGTTCATAAATATATTCACGGAGCATATAATCATATAGTCAAGAGTTTAGCCTGGCTCTTATCAAAATCTCATGCTCCCTAATGCAATGTGCAGATAAAGCATTCACAATCTATTTAAGCAGCTAAGCACATAACTACAAAAATAGTTACCATTCCTTGAGTGAAGCTATCTTCAGTGATGAGTGTACATGCCCAACTTATCTTCAGGAACACATAAACCTTGGCACACTCTGATACCAAAATTGTAATGACCCAACTCCAGGGACCGCTACAGTGCACATTGCAAACAGTGCTAAACTCGCTAATCGAGTCATTTGGCCAAAAACGTGTAACTAAGTATGATTAGCAGTTTAGGGATTAAAAATTTTGGTTAAGATATAACGTTTCACTAGAATGTTTACTGTATACATTGGGATCCCAAAAATATAATTTCAGAGTCTATTACAAGAGACTATTTACAACAGGCCGTTCTAAGCGGCAAAACAGGGTTTAACCCTAGTTCCTCTTTCAAACCTCGCCCAAGTATTGGTCGAGCAGCTGCATATGTACACGTCATCACCTAAGCTCTCCAACTCAAGGATGTTCCTGCTTCCTTTTGCCTTTACCTGCACCACAAAGCACCCGTGAGCCGAAGCCCAGCAAGAAAACTCATATGCTCATGAACAGTCATATCATGATATCAAATCATATCTGGCATGCCTAGCAAACATAGCTTTATTCAAGCATGCAAATGAATTCAAAACAATGCTGGGGTATCCAGGATAAGAAATCCTGCCCTTCTGATTGGATGACTATCAAGTCAATCCTAATCAGATGAGTGTCGCAACACTTGAGGTTCTGGTAAACCATGCTGAGTGACCAACAAGCAAGTCACTACGGGGCTCAGCACCCAAAGCCATGCATATGATGATCAAAATGATCATACAGAGCTCATAGCTCTGATCAGATGAGTGAATATCACTTGAGGTTCTGGTAAACCATACTGAGTGACTGACAAGCAGGTCACTAATTCAAATGGAAGAGTGGCTACTCGGTAAGCCACTAGCCTTCAACAAATGAGAGACTGATGGGTAAGACTCTATTTTAACAAATGAGTGACTGATGGGTAAGCCACACAAGCGCTTATAATATTCATCGAACTTGAGGTCAGTCCGGCACTAATGCTCTTTTGAGTCATCTAATGCAAATTGTCGATTTGATCTAATCTTTGTTGGCTTGCGTGGAACACGCTAAGGCCGTCCTGACTAATGAGTCATTGCAATGTGACCAGTGCTCAGTACCACTGCCGAACCTGACTAATGAGTCACAGCTTCACAGTTGATACTAACACCTTTGCCAATTCTGACTAATGAGTCAGTACCATGCATAAGTAAGCATTGCTACCAAACATATATCATATGTCAAACATCCAAAGATGGGCATTCAGCATGCTTACTTAACAATTGCGAGCATAATAATGATCATGCACAAACACAGAGACTCAAGCTCTAACCAATCTCATATCCATCATTCATGGCATGCCCTAATCACGTGTTTCTCGTGCATCACATGCATCACACTTAATCATCCAGCATGCCTCAGTAATAATCATATGCAAATGAGCAAGATTGTTAAGCATTCAATATGCTATCAATGTTTACATTTAAACATCCAACATGCATCAAGCATAACCATGCATGGCACATATGGGGTGCAGTTTTCTTACCTTCAGTCCAAGCACAGGTTACCAACAAATGAGCCACAAGCAAGATCCTGATTCCAAGCCTTTAGTGATAACCTAGTCACAACCAAAAATGGTGATCTAATGAGTTCAAGCTCTAAAACCAATCCTTGAACTAAAAATTAGCCTCCAAGACATCAATCCTCACTAATCCGGGTAGCAGGAATGATCCCGAGGCCTAAAACCATGTTCCCGGGGTCAAAACACGCAAACAAGCTCAAAAGCCTGCCTGAGCCGCGGCCCTGGAACCTTGAGCCGCGGCCCCCAGCACAACCTGAAGCAAGCGCCGCGACGCCAAACACCAAGGGCCGCGGCGCCAAGCAAGAACAGAACAGGGCACCTGCTTCATCGAGCAAGGGTCGCGGCGCCCAAGAACAGGGTCGCGGCCTAACTTCGGGGCAGCCATTTTCCTTCGTTTTAAGCTTTTAAAACCTCCCAAAAACATGTCTAAACATTCCCAAATCATCAAATCAAAGTTCCCAAGCTTCCCAATGGTCCAAAACCATCAAAACCCAAGGCTTAAACGAACTAAAAACTCAACGATTCACAAAGTCCAATTCAAGCTTAAAAACTTTTAAAAAACTTAAAAATTAAACTTGAATTACCTCCGATTGTGTCGTTTCCAACTAAATCCTCTGGCTAATAAGCTTCTAATTCTCCTTAGGATTGCTCTGCCTCGATCCTCGTTTGATTCTGAGTCCTAGAACTCAAGTTATCTTTGAAAACGCGATCGGGAGACAAAAAGAGAACTTTTAGGGAGAGAGAACGTACAGAACGATCTTTTTATTTCTTAAATGGTTACTTCAAGCTTAAGTAGCTTCCAATAAAACCTAGTGCTCGGGGTCCCAAAAACACCCCCGGGGATATTATAGTCAAAACTTTCAGAATTTCCCCCTGATCTTACTAACTCCCAATTTATCACCAAATATTAATTCCCATTACCCAATAACCCGGTAATGCTCTAAATACCCCTTGACTTACTCCAAGTCAAGCTTAAATCCCATTGTGACTTTCCCACTAGCTTACCTCCTAGGATCGTCTTGTGCTGGGTAACCCTGGCATAACCAAATAATAACAAAGCACCACGCTCATTTCACATATATGCCAAAAATGCCCGAAATGGCCAAAATATGAAAATCACCCAATTAATCAAAAATGGGTTCACATGCATATTTAATACACCTAAACATGCATATTATCATTAAATAGCATAATAAAGCAATTATGGCCCTCCCGGCCTCCTAATCAAGGTCCTAAAACTTATTAGGAAATTTGGGGCATTACAGTTATATTATTTTATAATATAATGTAATATTATATTATATTATAATATAATGTTTTAGATTAAATAAATGTGACAAAGAGTGTCACATATTGTAACATGTAATAGAGAGTTACAATATTTAGATATATGAGATATATCCAAATATGTAACATATTTGGTGTTACAAATTTGTAACTTCCAAATATTACCCATTATTGTGTAGATTTGTTGTTACACAATATTGAGATGAATTTCTTAAAGTCATATGTGAAATGGCTGATAGAGATATGATTTTAACTCCCATAATGTGTATGGAAGTTACAAAATCAAGTGGGAATGAATTTGGATCGTTTTGGAAAACTTGAAAAATTGATTGCTGGAAAAGGTCTTGGGTCGCGGCCTGAGTTTTTTAGGCCGCGGCACATGTTTGTCAGCTCGCGTCCCAAGTGGCTGACGACATATTCCAATTTTTGGTTTTATCCAATTTTGAATGTTTCCAACAGTCAAATAATTCCCAAATCTCTATTTTAAATTCCATAAACATCCAATTAATCATTGGTAACAGCCATGGGGGTTGGTGGAATTTAAAATTCAAAGGGTGTCTCAAAACTCTATAAACAGGAGCCTAATGCTCACTTGTTAGACACAACTTTTCTATCCATTAGAGCACTTGGCTAGAAACACCTTGAGGCTTGAAAATTCCAGAAAGCTTTTCCAATATCTGAGAGAGAGATCCCTTAGTGCTTGAGTTAGGGGGAAATAAGCTTTTGGACAAAGGTTTTAAACCTTGTTCAAGTTGGTGATCCCCAACACTCTTCACTTAGGTTGTGTAAGTGAGAGTTTCCTTTGTCTTGTTCTTACATTTTCTCTATTGCTTTTCTTCTTGTTTTCTTATTCTATTTACTTGTAACTCTTTTTTAGAGTTGTAATCTTCTTTTCTTTTGTTTCAAACACTTTTACTATACTTGTAATATTTTGCATAGAGTTGTACTTTTACTATTCTCTTCATCTTCTTCTTCTTCTTCTTTTCTTTGTTTATTTGTATTTTCAGTTATATAGTTGTAACTTTATTTAATCAATCATTATTTATTTGTAATATTTTGCATAGAGTTGTAATATTCTTACCTAATTCCATTGAGGCAAAACTATTTTTCCTAACAGTAATGAGCGTGAATATATTGTAATAATGATTTTTGGGTTATTGTTCAAAGGGAAAGCATGTTGTAAATTGTTGCTTAAACTTTGGTTTCTAATTCTCTATATGTTTGCTATTTTATGGTTTTATGAAAGCATGTTGAATAGCTATTTGTAGAAATATATGTATATATATATATTAATATTGTAATGTAGTAGGCATGCTAGTCTTTTAAAATTCATTTTATCAAAGGAGATGATTTATGTGATTTATTTGTTATAAAGAATATTAAGCATGTTTAGACTCTGATGCCATTCCTAATGTTTTGAGTATGTGAGAATGAATAAAAGTTTGATTCATTTTGTTTTTGGAAGTATATTAGATCATGTATCGCACTATGTGTTTAAACTATTATGACATGTGATAAGTTATTGAGTTTTAAAGCCTATGGGATGTGTGGTAAATTCGGCCTAGGCCAATGGCTAATGTTTTGAATTTTATAATCATGTGCTATTAGTAGGGTTTGAGTTGAAATAATTCTAAGGGTCCTTTTTGGCATGACATGTTGTTGACGGCAGAAACTCGTCAACGATATGTGAATGGAAAACTCAAAGCTTGTTATAAATACCGTGTAGATAGAACTTAGGAAAAATTTAAGAAAGGGAAATGCAGAACAACAATGGGGGATAATCTCGTATATTGCTCTTCTATCTCTATCTACAATGAATTTTTCCAACCCCTTAGCTAGAGGGTTGAAGATCTATTTATAGTGGGGCTCTAATGGCTCCTGATACATTGTGGTCCCAGGGGACAAGATAGTACATATGTATGTTGTCAGGGTTGTGGCACAGGTCATAGTGGAGCAGAAGGTTGTGGTGTCGGCTTCAGTACATGGTCAGAGTCTGTGGGAGCGCCTCCACTTTAGTACTTGAATGTGCTTCCACTACTTGCTTAGTACAAGTGTCAGTGATTGGCTGGTAAGGACCACACCAGGTACCTCACTCGTACGACCACTACTTGTCTGGCGTGTATATTAGGATCAGTCATCCGGGGTCTCAAGGGTCGTACCTCGTACATGCTTCGTATCTGTATGATCTTTTTGAGTTATATTTAGGTTTTTACCTTTTGATATTGAAGTCGTTATGGGTCCTCTTAGGAGATATGGTCCCAAGGTGCACGGCGCAAGGCGCGTCCCAAAGGATGCACAGGGTGTTGGCATGAGGCGCCAGGTGTGTGGTGCATGGTGCGAAGCACATCCTGACACGTGCATAGATTATTGGCGTGAGATGGTGTCCTTGGGCCGTTGCGTGAGGGTATCTCACGTGGTGCTAGCGAGACAGGGTCGCGAGGTACCTAAGAGGGGTGAGGCAGATGCTAGTGGCGCGAGGCGCCTGGGTGTGCGGGGGTGTGACATCTCGCAAGGCAGGTGGCGCGAGGTGTCATTCACTATGCGTGGCCCTTGGTGCCTCAGTGGGTGCATACGCGTGATGGGCCTCGCTGGGTGCATACGCGTGATGGCCCTCGCATAGCAAGGCCCTTGGGTGTCTAGGGTTCTTGCGGAGCATCTTTGAGGAAGTACCTCGCATAATGAGGCCCATGTATCTCGACACTTAGTTGCTCGCAGAGGCCCTTCTTAGACTTCTGTCAAGGAGGCCTTTCTTCCTTGAGGTCCAACTTAGCGTCTTGGCTTGTGGTGATTGAGGGGAAAATTATTCCATATTCATATATCCGAAACCTATGTTTTGAGGGTCACGAGGCGAGGGCCTCCTTCAATCTGAATTTTGGCATCCACACTTGCCCCCAAACTATAAGGAGCTCTTTAGGTGTCCTTGTAGACTCATTATAACGCTACACTTACTGTGCTCTGGTGGTATTGTTGTGTGATTTCTTGTAAACCAAGTTATTGGCGGTGAGAGCTCGTCAATGAAGTTTGTGATGCTAGTTGCAATGGTGGCACACTCTGGGTTGTCATGGTCGCGTGAGTGGAAAGACAGCTCATCGGTATCCATGCATGCATTACTTCCACAGGGGAGTTGTCGAGCATCATGGCATGTTGTTATTATTTCGTGAGATCTCTTAGGATGACTAGGTATAGATGAAATTGTATGGCACTCGAGATTAGGCTTTGGGAGTCATGATCAAGTGCTGGATGAAAAGGACTAAGCATGGATACGCGAGGCCATAAACAAAGTTATTCAAGAGCCTCGGGCCAAGGGTGTCATTCCTTCTTGCCTTCGAGTCTTCAACCTTCATTTGTCAACACGTGAAGGCCTTTGTTTATCACCTTTTTCATGACTGCGACACTTGCATTATACTTGGAGGCATATAAGACATCAAAAGATGTCAATCAACACTATGGGTGATGAAGGCCTCGCTATACAAGATGGTCTTGCACAGCGAGACCCTCTCACATGGTGAGGCTTGCCTCCTTCTCTCATTGGTGTGAGACTTTGAGAAGCCATTATTTTTTCCCTCTTTTTCTTTTTTGTATGAGGAGCTTTTGCAAGTCCTCATGGTCAGCAGCTTTACTTTGAAGGGATTCCCTTTGGGACCCCTCTACTGCGTGTGATTTGTGTCTGTTGGTGCACCTTGATTACTTGTAAGGATATGTTGTTGGGTTCTCTCTATCCTTTTATATAATTTTGCGCGCGCGTTTTATTTTGTGCGAGAAGCGTCCTTCTCGTCATTATGCATAGTATTATTTTTGCAAGCGTCTTCTTCGAGACCCTTTATGCAAGCATCTTCTTTGAGACCCTTTTAACAAGTGCCTTCTTTGAGACCCTTTTCACATGCGTCTTCTTTGAGACCTTTTTCACAAGTGTCTTCTTTGAGACCCTTTTCACAAGCGTCTTCTTTGAGACCCTTTTTGGACTAGGTGACCTTGGACGACCTAGGATTGTTATGAGGACCTTTTTTGGTCTTCGATGTGATCTATCCTTGGGTTGGGACCCTTTATATGGAGATGGTATTTGTGAAACCTTGCGAACACCTATTTTTATGGCCATTTTTCCCTTGGTAAGGCGACTCTGTCGATCTAGATTTAGGGATCTCTTCGGGTTCCCCTTTCGTCTTCTGCGATGCGGTCCCTTTACAGGATGGGTTTGTTCGTGACGAGGTCACTTTTGAGGGACCTTTTGACTTTTTCAGATTCTATAAGGGTAGCTAGTCCTTATAGATTCAAATGTCATTTCATAAGGTTCACTGCTCTCACATATATGTATTATAAATACTTTTATATATATGTGTGTAGCAAAACAAGGTGCATGTCTCGCACTTGGCCAAGCACCTATTGGGGCTCGTGAGGCTAGGCGCCTGCTTTGGATCTTTATGGGGGCCAATTGCAATGATTTGATGAACCCAGCTAGCTTCTTCTTTGAAGCCTTTTGTAGTCCTCTTCCAATTTTCAACTTGATCAGCGACTCCTCTATCGCGACGTTCTCTTTTACACGGAATCTTCAGACGTATTGGTAGAAGGGTTATCGAAGGAAGGTTCACTTTCCTCAATATGCAAGTTCTTATGGCCTTCTTCCACACGTATATACTTATGCGCTCTTTCGAAGAAGTCGTCTAAATTGGTAACTTCTCTCTTGAGCATGTTACCCCATGCTTCCTGGTCGAACTCCAGCTGTAATAGACATCTTGAGCTCCTCTCTGGTTGAATTTCCCAACTTTGTTGCTTCAATATTGAACCTATGAATATAGCTCTTCAGACTTTCATTCTCTCCTTGTTTTATGTTAGCGAGGCTGGTAATTGGCAGAACATAATCACAGACTGCACGGTGTTGCTGAAGAAATTCAACAGAGAATTGCTGCCACGACTTGATGGTTCCCGGCCTTAACCTCTTGAACCACTTGTACGCAACTCATTTAAGTGTAACGACAAAGCAATGGCACTTTTCTCTGCTATTTCCCCCCTTAACCTCATCAAGTTATTGAAAGAGTCCAAGTGATACTTTGGATTCGTAGTGCCCTTGTACGGAGCCATGCGAGGCTCTTTGAAGCTGGTGGGGAGTCGCTCAGCCTGGATCTCCCTTGTAAAGGGAGAACCATGGTCAAATTCTTCATCATCTCTGTGCCCCCCAGGTGCATTGATGATCTTGCCTTGAGGGCTTCACATTTCGGTGTCTAGTTCCTTCTTCTTTTTGCTTAAGGAATCTTGCGGGTTCTCAGACTAAACTGTTTCTTTGGTTGTGTCCCTCGGGGGAGCTGCAAGGAATGTGGTTTTTACCCCATACCCTCTCTGGTTAAGCTTTCCCCTTATGTCAGGTGACGCTTTTGTGGGAGTAATCTCGGGCCCGCACCTCCCGTAGGTGGGGTTCGCTCCAGGCTTCACCACTAGTGTATAATATTCCTTCCGTTTTGAGTGAGGGGTATAACAAGTGGAGTGCCGCGTTTCGTCACCGTCCATGGGTATGGTGGTTTCTCCTTGCGCATGCTTTTCTATTCTATGCTGGGGAAGGGATATGCTTGACCTTCCTTGCAACAGGTAATTCAACACCTCCTGCATGTTCTCGATTGTGGCTTTCCAGCCTTCTATTTTTTATGTACAACTCATGTATCTCATTCTCATAAAAGCGAGCCCTGGAGCTAGGACTCACAGAGTGCATCCGCAAACTGTTGTCAGGCCTATGCAAAGAGGAGCATGGGTCCCGCTGGCCGGAGCGTGGTGCAATCGGTGGTTGAGGAGGAGGGTGCGTACTCAGGCCACCCACACGGGTTGTACATGGTTCACAATGACCTCCCCTAGGTTAGACTGCTGGGAGTGTTGCCTCCTTCTCCTCTCTAGGGGCTGAACATTCTGCCGGCGTGTCTCCATTCTCATGAGGCAGAGGGCTTCTTCTGGAGGCCTTCGGTTGGCCTCCGCCAAGGTGGATCTCAGCATCCTGAGATCCCCGTAGGCGTTTTGAACGCCTTGGCATTTTTTCTTGTCAAAGTTGATGGAAGAACGATGGCTTGATAGTCGTCCTTCCCACAGACGGCGCCAAACTGTTGATAGCAGAAACTTGTCAACGATATGTGGATGGAAAACTCAAAGCTTGTTATAAAAACCATGTAGATAGAACTTAGGAAAAATTTAAGAAAAGGAAATGCATAACAACAATGGAGGATAATCTCGTATATTGCTCTTCTATCTCTGTCTACAATGAATTTTTCCAACCCCTTAGCTGGAGGGGTGAAGATCTATTTATAGCGGGGCTCTAATGGCTCCTGATACATTGTGGTCCCAGGGGACAAGATAGTACATATGTATGTTATTAGGGTTGTGGCACAGGTCATAGTGGAGCAGAAGGTTGTAGTGTCGGCTTTAGTACATGGTCAGTCTGTGGGAGCGCCTCCACTTTAGTACTTTAATGTGCTTCCACTACTTGCTTAGTACAAGTGTCAGTGATTGGCTGGTGAGGACCACACCAGGTACCTCACTCGTACGACCATTACTTGTCTGGCGTGTATATTAGGATCGGTCATCCAGGGTCTCAAGGGTCGTACCCCGTACATGCTTCGTATTTATATGATCTTTTTGAGTTATATTTAGGTTTTTACCTTTCGATATTGAAGTCTTTATGGGTCCTCTTAGGAGATATGGTCCCAAGGTGCACAGCGCGAGGCACATCCCAAAGGATGCACGGGGTGTTGGCATGAGGCGCCAAGTGTGTGGTGCATGGCGCGAGGTGCCTCCTGACGCGTGCATGGGTTGTTGGCGCGACACGGTGTCGTTGGGCTGTTGCGTGAGGGTCTCTCACACAGTGCTGGCGAGACAGGGTCGCGAGGTACCTAAGAGGCGCGAGGCGGATGCTGGTGGCGTTAGGCGCCTGGGTGCGCAGGGGTGTGACGTCTCGCAAGGCGCCTAGTGCGAGGCAGGTGGCGCGAGGTGCCTAGGTGCGCGGGGGCATGATGTCTCGTGAGGCGCCTGGTGCAAGGCAGGTGGCGCGAGGTGTCATTAACTATGTGTGCCCCTTGGTGCCTCGGTGGGTGCATACGTGTGATGGGCCTCGCTGGGTGCATACGCGTGATGGCCCTCACATAGCGAGGCCCTTGGGTCTCTAGGGTTCATGCGGAGCGTCTTTGAGGAAGTGCCTTGCATAATGAGACCCATGTATCTCGATACTTAGTCGCTCGTAGAGGCCCTTCTTAGACTTCTGTCAGGGAGGCCTTTCTTCCTTGAGGTCCAACTTAGCATGTTGGCTCTTTGTGATTGAGGGGAAAATTATTCCTTATTCACACATCTGAAGCCTATGTTTTGAGGGTCACGAGGCGGGGGCCTCGTTCAAGCTGAATTTTGGCATCAACACATGTGAAAATGAAATTTTTTGTGTAATGCATAGGTTGGCCAAACTATATTTTAAAGTTTGATAATTGTTTTGTTTATGACAATGAGTTTCATATTTTTGGTGCTTGGTTTTAAGGTGATCCCGGCTTAGGGTGTTTTGTTGCAAGTATGGTACATACAAACGTACTTTTAATTCCTCACAGTCTTCCTCTAATTCCACCTGAGGCTCCTCTTCAGTAACTCCTGGAGGAGGATGTGGATTTTGAGGGCCTTCAAACGTCTGACCTGCCTGTTGACCTTGAGTCTTCTTAGGCTTCAGAGGCATGGTTGCTTAGTTAATTTCTAACTATGAATCTCCTTGAGTTTAGCTCTCAATGAAAGCACCAAAATATTTGTCACAGATCTGGCCAACGACACGAAGTCAATTAAACGACATAAAATGAAAACTGAACTTTTATAATAATAAATGACACAAGAAGTTATTGTTCGTCCCCATAAGGTAATAACCTACATCTACTTTAGTACCTTTATTTATGTAGAATTCTCAAAATAAATATTTATTATTTGTAATAATAATAAACGACACAACAAGTTATTGATTAGATGAATTGGATAAACTGAGTTTCGTGAGTCTGAGAGAGTACAAAAACAATGTATAAAAGCACTTAGAAATGTAAATTCTCTAGAAGTTTCAGAATTACAACATAAGAAATTATGATTCACTAAGACCTCTATTTATAGGCTTAGGAACTTACATAAATGGGTTATGGGCCTTACATAATTTTCGTAATAAATGTTTATAAAATAATACAAGATAACTGAACATTATGTAAATATCTTGTCTTAACCAATTCTGAGGATTCTTTGTGTATTATCCAACCAGCTCTAGTTGTGTGCACTGACCATCCTAGTTAGCAATTATCCAAGGTGTCTTTAAATTCAATTAGCGATAAAAACAACTATTCCTTTTTGCTTGAGGGTCAATGAGGTGTTTGTGGATTAGGTTGTTGTTTGATCACCACGTGTCAGAATTTTGCGCCATGTCATCGTGCTAATTCTTAGGTAAAACAATTACTTATGTTATTATGCTTATGTTTTCATATGAATTATGTTGATAAATGATTGTTATAATAAAAGTATGTTATGAATCTATGAGATAGGTCGCTTATGCTTTTATACTGTGTTTTTCCCTCATTGTTCGTACTTCCTTATTTAGTTTTTAGCTCACCCCCTTACTTTCCCCTTGCATGTTTATACTTAGAACGTTTGATTGTTGATGTGGAGTATGATGTGTCAACGCCACTCTATTGTGAAAGTGCGTACTACTATGAGGGGTCATTCTACCAAAGAAAAGATCCTGGAACATTATGGTTTTAATTGTCTTTAGTTTTCAGTTGTATTCAATAAAAGAGCTGTAATTTATTTCTTTTAGTTTATTTTATTATCTAAAGTTGTATTTTGTTTTGAAAATCAGGATCTCACCCAACTTTATTTTAAAACAAGTATTTTAAAAGAAATTTTACAAGTTCAGTTTTTTTAAGTAAGGTTTTTACTAAGGAAGAGAAATTTAAGGCGTTAAATTATTTTATTCACAATCTAGGGATCAAAATTGTATTTATCCAAACTATAATAAAACTATCACATTTGGTGCGACCCCAATAATGCAAATCACTAATGAATATCCTTAAACTTATTAAAAAGATATTTATATTGTGGGTAGTGCTAGTACAATACAAGTAATTTTAATTTATTGAGCAATACACACTAATCTAATGAGATTTAAATTCTTTGTTCTCATTTTTTTGTCTCGCCACTAAAAAACTATTACCTTTTCTTAAAATAATAGTTTGTTCATTTCATTTCATATATCTATTTATTTATTACAAGCTAATTAATTATTAATTAAACTAATATAGTTGTTCTTAAATGGTGGAAAAATAGGCCTCACACCATTAAATGTTCATATGGACCTCACATTTGTGTTAGTGGGTGTTGTACCCTTTAGTATTTTACTTTCTAGTTGAGTTTTGAAGGAGGAGTACGAGGAAATAACACATATTAAAAGCTTAACAGGAAAAATATAAGAAATTTTTAAAATATTTAGATTTTTATTTAAATGAAATGATTTATGTATTTTTTATTTGTAAGTAATTTTAAGAAAACTAATATTAAAACTTGATTTTTGATATATATTTTAGGGAATGGCTACAGTCTGAAGTAGTATCGTTCGTATCGTACACAATAGTTCAAACGCGTGGATAAATTATGACCTTAATTTTTTTATATGACAGTATTTATGGTAGTTACAACAAACTTTTTGTATTTTTCAAAGAATTTTGGATCATATAATTTGTTAAAAATACGGTCCAAATAAATATTTATCCTAAATTAATTTTAACAACTAACTCTACAATACCACATTAGTATATGATACAATGTGTAAAATGACATGCGCATTAACTTTTCTTTTTGAGTAAAATTTTAGGAAGCCGCGAATTGAGTACATTTTTTATTAAAAATATTAAAAAGTGTACTTTTCGATAGTCCTATATAATCATATTAAACTAAATTAATGGAGAAATCAAATGCACTCATTGTTATCTTGAGAGTTGAGATCATGCATATACACATACAAATATATAATTATATTTTGACTATATAATAGGATATATATATATACAAATAAATAAATAACTTGGATTGATCAAATTAAGTTATCCATATAGTAGTGTGGAATATTAATATGTGAAGCGGCGTTTGGATATATATATATATATTAATTAGTATATATATAAAAAAAAAAAAAGGCATAATGTTTTGTCGGTCCACATTACTTAATTTGCAAACATAAGTGATTGGAACTTTATCAGATAAAATCAAATATGGCGACTCAAGAATTGGGTTGGTGGAATGATAAAAAAACATATAAATATATATATAAATATAAATTGAAAAATGAAAAAATTTAAAAGTATTCTTTTTTTCAGTTCCTTATATACAAAGTATTAATATATTCCCTAGTTTTTTTTTTAAAAAAAGTTTACTTTCTAAAAAATACAAGTTGCTAAGACTTCATCAAAAGTAAATAACTAAAACAAATAAATGATTATTTGGTGATAATATACTTTTTTTATGCAATGGTCTTCTTTTGTCAAGTCTTTATAAAATAGCTTTAAAATAGAGGGTAAAGTATTTTTTATCGGAAGTGTCAAGTGTGTCACACAAAGGATAGGGTCTCAAGAGCCATTTTGTAAAGATTATAAAAAATGGTTTTTTTTAGTCTTTATGTTTTGCTCTATTTCTTATTTGGAGTTTTTATTTTGACAAATTATTTTTTAAATTATGTATTTTGTAAAATAGTTCAAATTAAACTCTAAATCCGATTTCGGTCAAAAAAATTTAAACTAAAATCACAAATAATTCACCAAATTAACAATTTAGAACAAAAATAAAATCATATAATTATTTAAGAAAAATGTTAGTGAAAAGTTATTTTGACCCAAAATGCAATATCGTAGAATTTTTTAACTTTTTTCTTTTCACCATGAACTATTTGGTTATCTAAGTTTAAATGGAGTAATATCACATTGGACCCTAGATTCCTAACAAACCTAACTTTTACTTTTTTTAATTCAGTTTATAATAGTATCTTGAGTTTATTTTTATCAAATTAATTTTTTTAAAGACCAAAATTCCTTCAACTTTGATATTTTAATATTTTTAACTTTTTTACTATTCATATAAAATAAAATAATTGACAAAAGTAACTATTTAAAAATAATTTTTATTATTTATACATATAAACCTAAATTTTTTGAAACGGAAAATGGTAAAAGAAAAAACATTTTTACTTGATTTGAGGCCTATAAATTGATTTATTTTTATTTTTAAAGTTAAAGTTAAAGTTAATTGCAATCACTTTTTTAAATAATTTTTAAAATATATATTTTTGTATAAATAATAAAAATTATAAAAAAAAATAGTTTGATACAAAAAAAATGAGGCTTAGGGTACTATTTGGATTAAATTGAAAAACCAAATGTTTGTTTAAATTTTTTTTAAGAAAAATCTAAAGACAAACACAATATTTCACTCTGTTGTCCGTGTTTTAGTCATCCGACACGTGGAAATTAGGAGTAATTAGTGGCAGGCCAGGAAGTCCTGAGGGTGCTAGTTTCTCGATGTAGTCCATTCCGGCCAAATCGGAGATGTCTCCAAGTGAGGCCACGCCTGGAGGTCTTCTCTCAGGTGAGGATGCCTCCAAGTGAGACCACATTCTGATCTAGTTTCTGAAGCATGGATACCTCCGGGTGAGGCCATGCCCCGAGGTCTCCCCCTTGGGGAGAGGATGTCTCCTGGTGAGGTCACGCCGCAAGGGTTCCATCTCACACGGCCATTCTCCAAGTCCAGGACTCCGGTCCTCGGGCCTAGAATTAATGCCAAGTGTCAATCACTGCAGGTGTGGGCCTCGAGAGGATCTTCTGTCAGCTTTTGGTGATCCTCGATTAGTGGTGTGGAGTTTGCACACTCGACAATCGGCATTTCCCACAACGTCGCCTGACATGGGCGAACGTGCACCGCACCCTGACAGTCACAGATATGTTTCCCATAAAGTTGGTGTGTGACTTTTTGCAATGGGCCCCGTAGAATTCGTGTTGGTCATAGTCTTTATTTTAACACAACCATTTATGTATTAACTAATCATTATTACCATGATATGAATGAGAGATGATTGACATTGGTTGGGGTATCTCCTTGTAAAGGGTTTAGTTTTTTAAAGAGACAAGCTCGGTACTTAGTGCAATATATACGCTTCTTGAGAATAACCATTGAAGCTTGCTACTACAAGCTTCAAGATCACTAAATAATAGAGACTCATGGACTAGGGTTCTTTTATAACCTGAACCACGTAAAACCTGTGTTTTTCCTTGTTAGTCCTTTAACCTCTCGGATTAAGTTAGCAGCGAAAAAGGTAGTCAACATTTTGGTGCTTTCGTTGAGAGACTAAAGGAAGCTTGGAAAACAGTCATGGTGACCACTCGAAGGAATGCACCAGATCATAACGCCCCTCACATCGCAGTTGAGGGAGGAGAAACCAGTCACCTGTCGCCACAAGACCACCCTGACATGGTGGAGGACTACGACGAAAATACCGAGTATGACAACATGGATGACGGGGGCGACGGCGAATACTATGACGAGGAATATCCTCACCCCATGGATGTGGAGGAGACACCAGAAGTGGTGGCGCTCCATGACCAGGTGGCCACTCAACAACAGGAGATTGTTAAAGCCATGAGGGCTACTCAGGCAGCCCAAGGGCTGTGAGTGGACCCCCATGGCGAAGTACCATCTAGGCAACCAGCTGGTGTGCCCCCTGTGCCCCCAGCTGGAATGCCACCTATCGCACCGACCAGTGTGCCTCCCATGCACCCAGTTGGAGATGGAACCCCACCTGTGCCATAAGACCGTGGCAACGGTAAGGTTGACGATAACTCTGCTCCCAAATCAAAGAAGGTTCGTTGGAACCCCAAAGACATCCAGGTCTCGAGGCCAACTGGCATAGGTGAAGGCTCAGGAGCCCGAGGACACCGCCAGGCTGCCAGTGCCCGTGGAGCCTGGGGGTTCCGCCCTGACGCGCCAATACGGATCGCGCGAGGCCCAAAGGTGGTGTCCCACAGGCACCTCAACATCACCACTGAAACAATGGCCAAGGGGAAAACATGAAAAAATTCCCTATCGGCACAGAGCGCGGCCTCAGCATTTCGGTTAACAATGAGAATGTTGAGTCCGACAGGGAAAGGGAGGTGGCTCGTCCCAAGGACAATGGCGCGTTCTGAGGTTAGGCTGACCTGCAGCACAACCTTAATGCTCGTCGGTGCAATAAAACCCACGGGCACGAACCCGCAAAGAAAGGTCCAGCAGACCTCAGGGACAATTTCAATGCTCGAAGGAGAGATAACCTAGCGCTTAGTGCCAACCAAAACCACGACCCACTCCGCGCGGAGTTAGAAAACCTGAAGAGGATCATGCTCAGAATGGCACGGCGACAAGGCCGTGACTCTGAATTGGATGACAAAGATGGGGAGATGTGCGCTCTTCACATAGTGGAAGCCCCTTTCCCGCAAGGCTTCAAGATGTCAGCCATCCCATCTTATGATGGTGGCTCAGATCCCACCGACCACCTCTCAAAGTTCAACAGGCTGATGTCGGTGCACTGCGTCTCCAAGGACGCCAAGTGTCATGTGTTCCCGATAACTTTAACGGGATCGGCAAACTAGTGGTTCAAGAAACACAGGCCGGGATCCATTCTGTCATGGTACCAACTGTCATCTTCCTTCCAAAGAAAGTTTATAGCAGCTTGGAAGGTGAGCTTCGAGGTCAATGCTTTGGCCAATATAAAGCAAGGACCATTCGAGACCCTCAAGGCGTATATCAAGTGCTTCAAAGAGGAAGCTGTGAGGACCAAGAGGGTTGACAATGGCCAACAACTGATGGCATTGCAGGCCGGCATCCGTGCAAGGTCCCCGTTCTGGGATGACCTTCACCGGAGAGGGTGTCGACGACTCGACGACTTCATCCGCCAAGCACAAGAATATATCAGCTAGGAGGATGCCCAAATTGGGGCATTTTGGGGGCCCGTCGCCTTTCCTACTCTGATAGTGCCTGGCCCCTTCATTTTAAGGATCCAGTATCTGCCTTACGCTCTTGTCCAACCAAGCTTGGGGGGAGTCCAGTCCAATCCGAGTGTTCGGGAAACTGGCTTTAGTGCCACACCAACCGTTGGTTTTAGTGCGGCTCCGATGAGATACAGAGCGGTGCCTACTAGGTATAGTGCTTTTCAACCTGCATTCAGTGTTGGAGTTGCCACTCCATCCCATTCTACCGCACCCAGTCGGACCTCTAGCAACAATAGACGCAGGGGAAAAGACAAGGGTCGAAAGCCCAAGGGAAGTAGGATCGGGCGGGCTCAACAGGGGACTACCCCTTGCGAGAAGTATGTCTCGCAGTACTCTGAGTACACTGACTTGGTGGACTCCCGTAGACATATCTTTGTGGCCATGGAGCAACATGTTCATTACCGAAAGCCACACCCATCTAGAGGGATAGGGAGAGGGGAGATCCTGACAAGTTTCTTCATTTTCATAACGATATAGGGCACTACACCAATGAGTGCCGCTAGCTCATGGATGAGATTTAGAACCTCATCAAGTTGGGGCACCTCCACCAATATGCTCGAAGCGGGCCTTGCCCAACTCCAGCCCCAACAGCAGGAATACCTGCGCAACCCGCTGCTTCTATAGCTCTAAGCTCGGTGCCCATGGCTCCACCGCAACCAATAGCAAACAGCCCCCCTCCGATGAACGACCAAGTGGGGACCATTTCAGCAAGACCCCACTTGGGGGGAATTTCTAGAGGATCGCAGAATAGGTACGTGCAGGCCTTAAGCCATGATGATGAGGTGTTGGCCTTAGAGCAGTTGCCAGCCCAGATGTCGCGGATGACTGACCAAGTCATCACATTCTCTGAGGATGATGCTCGGAGAGTTCACTTTTCGCACTACAATCCTTTGGTGATCGAGAGTCAGGTATCCAACAAGAGGGTGGCTAGGATCCTGGTGGACAATGGGAGTCCAGTGAACCTCCTATTTAAGTCCGCTTTTGAGAAGATCGAGTTGACCACAAGCATCCTGTCCCTGTGCACCTCGACTCTTTACGGATTCTCGGGAGAGGGTCTCATACCAATGGGCCAAACCAAGTTTCCCATGACACTAGGGGAAGAGCCTCTCCAGGCCTTCAAATATTGCACTTTCGTAGCGGTTGACTGTCCCTCCATGTATAACACCATTTTAGGGCTTCCGACCTTGGTGGAGTTCGGTGTAGTCACCTCCATTCGACATTTGTGCATGAAATTTCCTAAGGATTCAGGAATTGGAACAGTCAGGGGCGACCAAAATGAGGCGAGGATATGCTACAATGTTTCCATCAGACAACCAATTATGGTAGTCGAGGGGATGGTCCAAGGACAGTCTCTTCCTGAGAATGCGGAAGTACTAACGGTGCTGGTAGAAGAGGCAGATGAGTTGAACTCGCGAGTTCAAGAAGAGAGGATGATCAAGCCGATGGAGGAATTCAAGGAGTTGGCTCTTGACACGGCCACTCCTGATAGGAGAACCAAGATTGAGAAAATTCTAGAGGAGAAAGTTTGAAATTCATTTCTACCTCCGGGAAAACTAAGTCGTCTTCGCCTGGTCTAACTCTAACATGACAGGCATTGACCCAAACATCATTTTCCATGTCTGGAATGTCGATCCAAACGTCGCCCCAATCCAACAGAAGTGGAGGACGTTCGACCAGACTAGAGCGAAAGCCCTAAAGGCAAAGGTGGACAAGTTGTTTGCGAACGGTTTCATCCGGAATGCACAGTATCCCAAAAGGGTATCCAATCCGGCCCTCGTGCCTAAGCCAAATGGCACCATGAGGACCTGCATAGACTTCTCTGACCTGAATAAGGCATGTCCTAAGGATTGTTTCCCACTGCCAAAGATCGATCAAATGGTCGATGCCACCTCCGGGTAAGAGCATTTGTCCTTCATGGATGTGTACTCAAGGTATAATCAGATTCCATGCATGTCGCAGACCAAGAGCACACCAACTTCCAAATGGACAAGGGAGTTTACTGCTATAAGGCGATGCCCTTCGGACTAAAGAACGTTGAGGCCACCTACCAAAGAATCATAAACCGAATGTTCAAAGATCAATTGGGATGGAATATGGAGGTGTATGTGGACGACATGCTGGTAAAGTCCCAAACAGTCTTTACCACATGATGGACCTCGCAGAGGTGTTCTCGGTTCTTTGTAAGTTCATAATGAAGCTAAATCCCTAAAAGTGCACTTTTGGCATTGCCTCGGGAAAATTCCTGGGCTTCATCGCCAGTACTCGGGGAATAGAGGCAGACCCCAAAAATATTAAAGCCCTGATCGACATGCCATCTCCCCGAAGGCATAAGGATGTCCAGAGCCTCACTGGGAGGATCACTACTCTGAGTCGTTTTGTTTCCAAGGCGACAAACAAGTGCATCCCATTCTTTAACACCCGAGGAGGAGGACAGCGGTTTGAATGGACGGAGGAGTGTGAGCAAGCGTTCCAACAACTGAAGCCCTTGGACAAGGAACCCCTCTAACTCTACATGGCTGTCTCTGAGAATGCCATCAGTGCCGCCTTAGTCCGCGAGGAAGGGCGTGTCCAGCACCCCGTGTACTATTTGAGCAAAAGGCTCCTCGAAGCGAAAACCAGGTACCCGCTCATGGAGAAGTTGACCTTTTTCCTGATGGTAGCTTCTCGAAAGCTAAGGCTCTACTTCCAGGCGCTGTTGGGTTTTATGCCCTAATTAAAACTCAATTTCTTTGTAATCTCATTTTATTATCAATAAAAGAATAGAAATCAATTTTTGACTTGGTCAATAACTTTGCTCACATGTTTTGTTTTCATGATTATTTGTTTAATATAATCTTCTATTAAATCCCGAGCATATAGATATCATATTTATAGTGACATAATCACAGTGGAATATGAATATGATTATATGTTCAAAATAAGTTAGTCCCAAGATTAGTCAGTGCACAGGATTTACACTGACTTTCCAATCTACGATATGATCTACTTACACATTTTAGTGTTATGTTCTTTCCAGAACATTAGCAAAGTAGATAAGATCGGATGTATTTGTTACATCAGACTGGACTGATATTGATAGTAGATAGGATAAATAAATATACCATTGTTATCTATTCTAATCGTATCATATAGTTGACCATAGGTCATTTCAATCTCAATTCTTAGTGGTTAGTATTCTAACTGATTGTATTATTTGAGTTCTTTGACTTGTTCGTTACCAGCTTACCCTACGGACTAGCCCATACTTACATCTTGGGAACTCGGTAGTATAATTGAGTGGGAGTGTTAATCATAGATATGAACATCTATAGCTTCTGATGAAGAAGTAAAACGATGGTTTCCTTTTAGTTTGGTTCAAGGTGCTAAATGCTAGAGATCTCATTTCAGTAATTAATATTAGTTTACTGAAATATCATTTACAAGGAACTAAGTGTTTTAAGGATAAAATACAATGAGGGGTAAAACAGTATTTTAGTCTCATCTCATTGTAGACTGTCTATAGAAGATTGAGTGATAATTATGGTTGTAACAATGGATAATTAATAATGTATCTATATTTCATATAGAGCGTTCTATGAATTCAAGAGTGCAATTCCGAGTTTTTAGTGGAGTCATGAGGAATTAATAAGCTAGTAAACCTATTTGTTAAATTTATGATAACTTATTGGAGCTTGATTTTATAGGCCCATGGTCCCCACTGTACCTTGGATAACATTATCTAGATAGTCTCAATTAATTGATTTAATTATCAATTAGAATTATCAAAGTTGATCAGGTCAATTTTGGATAGTTTCACAAAGTTATACAATTTAGAGAAGAAAATAGATTTTAGGGCAGATTTATTAATTATGACAAAATAGTGTCTAAATAAATAAATAATTTTAAATCAAAGTTCAAATTATAAATAATTAATTTGATAAAGGATTTAAATAATTATTTAATTAATTAATCAATAGAAAATAATATGGGCCTTGATTTTAAGTCCAATGGACTTATAATTAAAAGGGAAATTTCACGGGCCTATGACCCATGGGAATTTCGACCTAGGGCTGATAATTGGCTATTATTTTATTGATTTTTTAATTAAATAAGTAACTTAATTGAGCCTATAAAAGGAATGTTAAGTGAGAGTTGAAAACAGATGATCAAAAGACGATCTAAAAATCTATTTTTCATATTCTAGGGTTTTAGAATCTCTCTACAACAAAAGTCTTTTTCTAAGACTCAATATTCTCATCTCTTCTTCTTATTGTATCTATATCATGTGTTGAGAATTGTCCACTCTAGTCTAGGTGATTCTAAGGATACTTTGGAAGGTTGTGAAGAAAATTGAAGAACGATTCAGTTTCTTAGTTATAACTATGACAGAAAGGATACAAGGGTTAGAGAAACCGAAGGAAGGACTCAATCATTCCGCTGCACAATAATGTAAGTGTTCTTATCATTACCTCTGTATGAATTCAATTTTAGAAACATTTTCTAGGTTTTCTTATATTAATATGTTTAATATACGATTTACATAAAATAAACAATATCCTCCTAAATAAGTTTTCCAACAGGCGCATCCCATCAAGG
The DNA here is from genome assembly GCF_963169125.1 of Humulus lupulus. NCBI lineage: Eukaryota > Viridiplantae > Streptophyta > Magnoliopsida > Rosales > Cannabaceae > Humulus > Humulus lupulus. Next base: position 138,924,705 of record NC_084801.1, on the reverse strand, counting down.
TCCTCACGAACCACCCCTTGCGACAAGTCCTCCAAAAACCGGAGTCATCCGGGAGACTCTTGAAGTGGGCTATCGAACTTAGTCAGTTAGACATCACTTATCTCCCAAGGACGGCCATAAAGGAGCAAGCACTGGCAGATTTCATTGCCGAGTGCACAAAAAATCATGAGGGACCTATAGGCGGCCCGATAGATTGGCTCACGTGGAAGCTATATGTCGACAGGTCGTCGAATGAAAATGGGGTCGGGGCAAGTCTCATTTTAGTATCCCCTAAAAAGCACAGGGTCCACAGCGCCCTAAGATTTGTGTTCGAGTCCTCCAACAATGAAGCAAAGTATGAGGTGTTGATTGTTGGGCTTCGAGTTGCGCTTGAGCTTAAAGCTGAGGGCCTCGAGATTTTCAGTGGCTCGCAGCTGGTAGTTAATCAGGTACTCGGGGAGTACTAGGCCCAAGGAACGAAAATGGCCGCTTACCTAGCAAAGACCCAAGAGATGCTACATGGCTTCAGAAAATTCACAATTCGACAAGTGCCATGGGAACAGAAATCGAACGCTGATGCCCTGGCCAAGCTCGCAACCACCAAGGACGCTGAACTGATCAATGTAGTCCCCATCGAGTACTTGTCTTCTCTGAGCTTGTCAGTGCCCAAGGAAGTGGGGGCGATCCAGCCCCAGGACGGGTGGATGGAACCCATAATTAAATATCTCATCTCAGGGGAGTTGCTGCAGGATAAGAAAGTAGCTCGGAAGCTACTTTACCAGATGCCTCCGTATATTATCATGGACAGCAAGTTGTACAGGTGGGGATATACATTGCCTCTGTTACTGTGCGTGTCCAAGCAAGAAGCCAGCACGATACTCTGAGAAGTGCATGAGGGCTTTTGTGGGGACAACACTGGGGGTCAGGGCCTCTCCAAGAAAATCTTGAGGCAGAGATAATTCTGGCCCACCATGAACGGAGATGCGATGGACTATGTCAAGAAATGTGACAAGTGTCAATGTTTTGCCAGCATACCTTGAGCTCCTCTGAATGAGCTCACTCAGATGACGAGTCCTTGGCTCTTCGCGGTCTGGGGCATTGACCTTATCGGGTCACTGCCCATGGGAAAAGGAGGAGTGAAGTATGTGATAGTGGTGGTCGCCTACTTCACGAAGTGGGTCGAGGCTGAGCCACTTGCTACAATCACTTCCAAGAAGGCTCTAGATTTCATCATCAAGAACATTGTTTGCCGCTATGGGCTCCCAAGGAAGATAGTCTCCGACAACGGTCTACAGTTCGACAACAAGGTATTCACAGATTTCTATCAGAGACACAGAGTCATGAAAAGCTTTTCTTTCATCGCCCACCTGCAAGCAAACAGACAGGTGGAAGCAGTCAACAAGACGCTCAAAGCCACCTTAAAGAAAAGGCTTGAGCAGGCGAAAGGCGCTTAGCCCGAGGAGCTGCCTAGGGCATTGTGGAGCTACTGCACCTCTACCAGGATCTCCACCGTCTACTCACCATTCTAAATGGCCTATGAGTATGAGGTCCTGCTCCCAGTTGAGGTAGCAATCGCCACACACTGACGGGACACATATGACCCGACCACAAACCATGCTTTACTCCGAGAGTCCCTGGACCTAGTGGAGGAGCTCTATGAAGCTTCTCAACTTCGAGTAGCGTCCTACCAACAAAAGGTGGCCAGGTATTTCAACTCTAAAGTCAAGGATAGAAAGTTTGAGGTCAGAGATATGGTGTTGCGAAGAGTCTTCTTAGCCACCTGAGACCCCAGTGCAGGAGTGTTGGGACCTAACTGGGAAGGCCCATTCCAAGTCGAGAGTGTTGTATGTCCGGGAACATACAAATTGGCCCGAATAAATGGGGAGTTGATACCCCATGCCTGGAATGTCGAGCATCTTCACCGGTATTGCCAGTAATATGAGTAATGAACTTTGTTAATTTTTGTAATCTCCCTTGTAGACTATGGGCACACTTAATGGAAACCGTGTATATAAAACACAGTAAAAAAGAAATTCATTTGTTTGCTTATATTTTTTGTTTTCCTTTATTTTGTTAATGCTATGTACCAGAGCATCTGCTTGCTAGCCTGGTCAAGTGAACGCAGACTAGTTTCTGATCATTTGGGGGGCAAGGAGTTTGGGCAGCATCACACCTCTCGGGGAACGTCCTAGGAAACTAAGCTTGTCAAAAGTGGAGTAAGCTTAGTGTTGCTACCCCAAGGATAGAAAAACCTAGGAAACTAGTCGAGTCTAGCCTAAGAGACTAAGCTTGTTCCAAGCAAAGTAGGGCTTAGCATCTAAAGACTAGAAAAATAATCTTAGTAGCGCGAGAATGGACCTACGCCACCTCCTATGGACATTGAACCCGAGGAGCTCTGATCAAGTCCTATGATCTCGAGATGCGAATGGAAGACCGAGTACTCTATACTTGGTCCCGAGGCAGACTTAGGATGCCTATCGTGGACATTATGCCAAAGGAGTTATGCCCAAGTCCTTCATATGCCATAAACATATGGCGTTAGGATGTCCATGATATGGGGAGCTTGGCTATTCAACAAGTGAAGCACCTCTAGTGTCACGGGATCCCATAGATAAATGGCCTGACAGAAACGCAGTGCCAAAAAGATCTAAGTAACGCGAGATTGGATTTAGCATATTCTCCCGAGGACAGCGCGTGCCTAGGGAGTAGTAAAAAAATCCCAATCCTCGAGATGTGAACAGAAGCCTGAGTCTTTGGTACTTGGGCACTAGCATAAGTTGCCTTAAGACTTGAACATAATGCTCTATGGGATATTGACCCTAAGAGTAAATAAAACCTAAGTAGCGTGAGTATGGACTGATGTTACCTCTCGAGGACACCGTGTCAAAGTTACTCGTATGACCTCAAGCCTAAGATGAAACACTAGATGCACAAGTACCACAGGCAGGCCCCGTCCTGAGTCGTTGGAACTCGGGGAAGTAGGGTCGCGTCGAGTAATCACTTGACCTAGCGTTAAAGTTACTCTCGAGGACCACGAGCCTACAAAGTAACACTAAATGCATACAAATTGTTTAAGTACTAAGAGAAGTCAATAAAATCTCGAGTCTTCACGACTCAAGCGCAAGACCCGATTCAGTGTCTTGGGACTCTCACGAGTACAGTAAACTGAGTTATCCAAGTTCGTGTTGCATATTTATTAAAGGTCAAATTCAGCAATAATAATGAAATCATGGCAATAAGGTAGTGCAGGTTGCATAAGTTTAAATGGAAAAATAGTTACAACAGTGCTCTAGGGCTCGAGCGTTGATTGTCTATTCCTCAATAAATTATGGCACGCACGCCTACTTAGCTAAAAGATAATAGAGGAAAAAATTACTGAGGCCTTTGGCCTGAGGGCACCTCCGCCACCATCTCGATCATAGGGTCGACTTCAGGAATGCGACCCACCGCCAAGGCCTCCGTCTCCTGGGCTGCCCTGGCCTCTTCCACCTCAAGACGCGCCTCTATCTTTGTGTTCAAGTTGGGATCCTCGGTGAATGAGAGATCCGTGTCTCTATTGCTCTGCCACGCAACAAAGTGTATCGTCGCCCATCACATTAAGGTCCTTCTCCAGTTCTTCGGCTCGGCGACGTAGGTCTTCGGCAACTTTCCTGGTTTTCTCTAGCTCCTTGGCACGGACTAAAGACTTCGCCCGACTCAACGAGAGCTCTTCGCAAGCTTTGGTCAACTCATTCTCTATGGCATGGGTGTGGCCTGCAGCATCTTCCACCAACTTAGAGGAAGTTTCCTCCAAATTGGATAGCTTCGACCGCTCGGTGGCCAGTAGGTGCTCCACCTCGCGGACACGAGCCTTCGTGTCCTCCACTTCTTCTGGAGTCGCGAGTGTTCCTCCAATGGGATCGCAGTCTCCATTGAGCCTGGACCAGCTCCTCCTGAGCCTTCTTCAACTCAAAGGATTGTATCAACACGATGTCTCCGAGGTGTTGGTTGAGGGTCGTAGTCTGTCAAATCAAAGTATCAAATCAGCCAAAATGATAGAGAAATAAACACTGAATTGAGGTTAAAAAAAAAAGAGACTTACCCTCAAGGAAGAATGGCAGTTGATGGCTATTAGTGAAACCTCGTTATCACTACCACAGCGGGCGAAGCTATTAGCAAGAAACTCATAGAGGGACCCCGTTATCCCTTGAAGAAGCTCCACGCCAAGCGTTACGACCCTATCTCCTACTCTCCCTGCGAGGAGAGGCTCCAACTCCTCACAGCAAGGAGGAACAGCGGGATCCATCGGCCAGTCCTAGCGCAGAAACTTAGCAAGGAGTTTAAAGTCCTTGCTGCTCTCATCAATGCAGGCGTTGTAGTATTCAACGATCTGCTTGTGTATCTCCAAGTCTTTCCCGTCATAGTGTTCCGTGAAGACTATCAAACGAGGTACCTTAACTAGAGGGGACTTGGGTACGTTAGAAGGGATTTCCTTACCCTTCCCAGAGAATCCCCCATCTTGAGAGGGGGGTTGGGGGGACCTCAAGGTCAATGAACTCGTTGGGAGTAGTCGTGCTCGGGGTGAGGACTGGTGGATCAGGCGCAGAGGATGCTTGGGCAACCGGGGCTGGAGCTGCAGCGGTCGGGGGTGCGGGCATCGCGGTTGATGCCATCAGAAGATCTATTTGAGAAGGTCCATGCACTTTCTGATGCTTTGACCTGACTAGTTCAGACAGGCCCATGCTTTCTGCACAAAGGAAACAAACTGATTAGTCCCTTGAAATGGAAGGGAAACCAAAAACAAGTCAAATGTGTGCGAGACTAAGTATAAATCTCCTCGGGAGCTGCAATCAGGCTCCTCATAGTGGAGGACAGAATGGGTGAATTCGTGGATGAGCCGACCCATCTCGTACGTCAGATTGGTCTCATATTGACAAAACCACGTGGCATGCATGGTCGTCATCTTGCCAAGAGGCACGAAACCTTACGAATGTCTTCCTCCTCCGATTATGGAGGAACACGTCAATGAGGTCCCGATAGTCTTGATACTCTTCCTCTGACCAACGACGCCTCGAGACTTGGCCACACTCAAGAAATGAAGGAGAAAATGACGAATGTTCGGGTTAGTTCGCTCCCCTACATGCTTAGCATAATGATGGACAATTGGAGATTTACCTTGAGGCATGGAAGACGACTGAATCCCCGCCTCAAGCTCTCCGTCTTCCTTCGCCTCTGCAATTGCCTTGATGGCGAGGACGCTCTTTGCATGCTCCTCACAAAGGCGCTGTGTGTATTGAAACTGCACCTTGGCCGCCACAATCCACGTGGAGCCTCACCTCTTGCCGAGATTGCTTCGAGTCTCAGAATTTGGAAAGGACCACTGGGCTTATGCTCTGCCACGCCTGCAGTAGCCCATACTGTCGAAGATGGGCGTCGGTGACGAGGAAGGGGAGTTCCAACTCCTCAGCAGGAAGGGTGTTCATCACCCTAAGTCTTTCGTCAAAGGAGTCAACGAAAGATGTGCGACAATAGGGACTTGATAAGAGATGTTTTTGAGATCAAGGATCGATTACGAGCCAAATACTATCAAACGAAATTATGCAAGGACAAAGGCGCTTACCAACTATAGCAAAGTCTAGGAGTAGGGAGGGATTTTTCCTCGTCGGGAACCCATTCGCCTAAAAGAATTGATTAGTATTTATGTCAATAATATATTTATGAATTTTCCATATACATAGAGTTTACACGTGTTAATGAATTGTTGGTTGTTCATTAAAATTTCAAAATTTCACCGCTTTGAAATTGTGGTTTTATAGGCCCCATTTGGGATAGCTTTTAGAAAAGCTAAAAGTTGTTTTCATAAAAGTTGTGCAATCATAGTGTTTGGTAAACGGTCAGAAAACAGTTTATTGAAAAAAAAATTGCAGAAACTAAAGATGGCAAAACTCAGCTTTTAACTTTTTCTGAAAACAGCTTTTCGAAATGTTTTTGCAATAAACTTATTTATTATATATTAATGAAGATAAAAATATTTAAGATAAATTAATATAATAATAAAATAAATAATATTTAATTCATAAATATATTTTTTTGTTCAAAAAATATTTTTATAATTTATATTTATTAGATATCATTTTACTTTACTAAGTTTAAATTAACAAACCACTCTAGTATAGAGTTTATTATGCAATGTAACATTATTTTTGTATCTCATGGTATTTTTAAATTAATATATATCAAAAACATATAAATTTGTTGTTTTAGGAAAAAAAAAAAAGGAAAATAGTTATAGACATAAAAGTGAAATTTTTTAGATAACTTAAGTTTTGCATATTTGTGATTATATCATAAACAAGATTATAATACCATTATAATTCTAATTCTAATTTTAGCTAGCTACATCGACTAGTTATAATTAATATACACAATAATATATTTGTGTTTATGATCACTTTATTAGTCTCTTATCAAAAATATATTTAATTTAAACATGTAAATTTGTTTTAATAAAAGAAAATAAATATGACATACTAATATGACTTTTCTAACTCACAACACTTTAAAATTTGTAATTTACTAAATACTCAATAATTTTTCCTCACAACACAGTTGTAATTGCTTTTTCCCAAAGCACAATTGTACCAAACTGACCCTTAGTTATTGAATTGATGTAACAAAGAGGAATTTGAAGGATTATGTAAACTTATTTTAATATTATTTTGAAAAATTATGTATGTTCAAAAGTGCAAAATAATATTTTTGCATGGTTAATATGATGTTGAGCATAATCAAAAGTAGTGATACAAGAAATTTAATAAAGAATTAAAGACATAACTTTTACTAAATTTCACTTCAAAAGACTTATAATTTATTTTGCAAAATATTTTAGAGATTTTTTCTTAAATTCAAATTTTTTTACTTTTTTACGGTTCTTATATTTTCTTTTCAAAAATACGCACTCAAGTTTTCAAAATTACGATTTTCAAAGTTTCATAATTACGAAAATACGGTTTTTAGGAAAAACAACTTGAAAACAAATCACTGAACAAACTAAACATCAACAAAAAAAAAACCAAAAACAACGTGAAAACACAACAACAAAAAAAACCTAAAAACAACTTGAAAACAAAAAAAATGTTTGACTATAAAAACGTAATTTTTTAGCAAAAATTAGTATTTTATGTAATTTTTCCAATATTTTAACCTATATAAAAAAAATTAAGGGCCTCTTAAATCCGAGCTCAAAATTAGTGTTAAACATTATTATTCATTTGCATCCTTAGAGTTTCAACAATACTAAATTATACCTTGTGCTTTACCAAACATTACAAAATATTCCCTTGAACAAAATTTTATCAAAATTAATTTTAATAAAATAGGAATACCCTTCCTTTATTTAATTGAAATTATTTCTCTACATTGAAATATTTTATTAAAATCTTTCAAATAATTAATTTAAACAAAACAAAATATTATAAAATATATATTATTTTACTTTTTAAAACAAAATTTTACCATTAAAGTGTTTTAAATAAATTAATTATTTTTAACACAACCATCTGTTAAATTATTTTAAAATATATATTTTTTATTTTTAATTAATTAATTTTTTTAACACTTTAGAACAAAATTTATTTTAAAAAGTAAAGGAATATTTTTTTAGATATTTATGTTTTATTTAATTAATATATTATTTCAAAATTAAAAAATTATTTCAAGTAAATTAAAGGGTGATTACTATTGTCTTATCAAAATTAGTTTTGACCAAAAAAAATCAATGGGGTGTAATTTTGTATTATTAATTGAACCAAAATGGATGTAGGTGGCATATTAAAGCAAAACACTATGAATAAAAATGGTACATAACACCATCTCCAATGGGAGATGTAAATAGTGTGTTATATTTGATACAAAAAGTTAATATATTATATATTTAGCACAATTTTTAGCATTATGCTCTAATGCACAATTGTAAAAAATGTTGTAAAACTTAATATTTCATTAACGCTAATTTGATATTTATTGAAAATATTTAAAAAGAAATTATTATTTTTATATTTTATTGTTGATAGTATAAGATAATAGTAAAATAATAAGGTAAAAAGTATAACATTTAATGCAAATAGATAAAAATAATATAAATGGCATAAAAGTAAATAAAAAAGTGTAGCATTTATGGTGATGCAAAATATGCACCATGCTATATTGTGTGTCAAATTTGACCCAACTTTTAGCATGTGCATCACTATTGGAGCAAGTTTTTTTTTATAAAGTGAGCTATATTTTAGCAATGCATCACCAATTTGGCACTCCAATTGGAGATGCTCTAACAATTACAAAATTATGAAAAAATTTGCAATCATCTATATGTAACCACGCATTTGATTTGAAATAAAAAAAAAACCTAAAAAAAAATTAACATTATGGCCGTTATATGTTTTGTAAAATCCTTTATTGGCTAACTTTAATTTAGACAAAATATTTTAAAGTTATTAAGGAAAATCAGTAGCATATCCATATTGATTCATGATTTAATTATCAAAATGATTCAGCTGATTTTCTAGTGTGAAAATATCTTTTAAGTGTACATACATGTTTACCTTATTTATCACAAATAAACATTATTTGGTAAAAATATGTATTTCAATTATCTTTAGATTATTTTCAGGGATTATGTTTATTCTGGAATAAAGAAGGTGTCGAAAATGAACATGGTCAAAAGAAATGACCATGTTCGTTCTGCCAGATAGAACTGATTACATTGCTGACTCATCAATTTCCTTTTCTGTAGATATAGAATTCATCTGGCTGGTTGATTTCCTAAATCAAAGGAATTTACAATTTGATTTCAAAGATATCAGAAAATGATGGCCTTGGACGATTTCCTTGCCTATAAATATCTTGCCAAGGCCTTTGGAATTCTCATCACTTCCATTATGAATATTTGTAAACATTATGTTATTTTGAAAATTGTTTTTATTTGTAGAGATTAAGTTTGTTCACCTTAATCTTTGTGAAAGTGTTGAGTGTACTTGTGGATATCTATCTAGTCCATTGTAAACAGATAGTGTCTATTGTGAACGTGTTCATAAGGATCTTCGGGAGAGGATTCTATCTAAGTCTCACTTCAGGAGGAAGTGAGCACTCACTATTCTTTGAAGGGAGTTCAAGAGAATCAGCGTTTCATCAAACCAGATTCGTAGAGAATAGTACAACAAGATTGTGACAATAGTTTAAGATGGAGTCTTACATTATTTAAGTCAATCCTTTTGTACACATTGTTTCTTTACTAATTGGTTTATTCTCTGGGCGTGGCCCCATGGATGTAGGTTATCTGAAAAGATTTATAAACCACGTAAAAATTCTCATGTGTTGAATTTTTACCTATTTTTCTGTTATCGTTTAAACAGTTGCATAAGTAGTGTGAACAAAACTGAAATCTGTCTAAACAACTTAATTACTATTCCGCATTTAATTAAGTTGTTTGTTTTAAATCACTTGGTAATATTAAAATATGAAATTTTAATTGGTATCAAAGCGGGTCACTAAACTCTTAGTGCGATCTTGCATTTTTCTGTTTGTTTTGTGCCTTGTGAAATGTCTTTCTTTGCAGAAGGTGGATCTATAGCTCGCCCTCCGTTGCTGAATGATACAAACTATCCATATTGGAAGGTTAGGATGAGAGCCTTTATTAAATCTCAAGAAGAAAAGGTGTGGAGATCAATCTTAACCGGTTGGACACCTCCATCTGAATCAAATGATGTAACAAAGGTAAAATCTGAACTTAACTGGATCGATGTTGAAGATAAATTTTCTAGTTATAACAACAAAGTCTTGCATGCTATCGTTAATGGACTTGGTGAAGGATACATAAAATTAATATCCTCTTGTGAATCTTCCAAAGAAGCTTGGGAAATCCTTCAAACTCAATTTGAAGGCACTACTGATGTAAAGCGTTCTAGGATTGTTATGCTAACTACAAGATTTGAAAATCTTAGAATGACAGAAACTGAGTCTCTCACAGATTTCTATGAAAGACTATCTGATATAGCTAATGAATATTTTTCTTTGGGTGAAAAATTGGAAAATAATGTGTTAGTTTGAAAAATTATTAGAGTGCTTCCTGACAGGTTTCAAACAAAGCTCACAGCAATCGAGGAGGCAAAAGATCTTGATACAATGAAAGTAGAGGAGTTGATGGGTTCATTGCGACCATTTGAACTCAATCAGCAAATTCGTCAAAAGGAAAAACCAAGTGCTCCCAAAGAAAAATCAGTTGCTCTCAAATCATCAAAGAAGAAAGATTCAGATGAAAATGATGGTGAAGACGAAATGGCATTGTTGACCAAAAATTTTCAAAAATACATAAAAAAGATTGGTAACAAAAAATTCACGTTCAAATCTTCCAAAGGTAATCATTTCTCTAAACCTTTTGACAATAGAAATAAAAGAGGTGTGCAATGCAGGGAATGTGAAGGATTTGGTCATATTCAATCTGACTGTGCCAATACACTGAAGAAAAATAAATAGGTAATGGCAGCTACTTGGAGTGATCAAGACTCTGCAAGTAGCGATGAAGAAGATAACTCAAACCTTGCCTTAGCCTCTGTTGTTTCTGGATTTACTATAAATTCACAGGTTAATAAAGGTTTGTTTGTCTGAACAACACAGTTCAGGAAGAAAACTCTGAAAGTGAATCCAGTGAGTCTGATCTAGATGAGGACTCTTTGAAAGAATCATACAAAGATATGTATGATCAATGGTTAAAGGTTTGTTCTGATAATCGCTTAATGGAAAGCAATAACAAATCCTTGCAGAAAAAGAATGATGAACTTGAAAACACTATGAAGAATCTAGACGATAAAGTTATTGCCAAAGATTGTGAAATTAAGAGATTATCAAATGAAATTAATTACATGGTAAAAGGTGCTAAAATGCTTAATCCAAATTCTAGGATCTTGGATGATGTTATTGGTGTAGGACAAAAAGCTGGTAATTTTTCTGGATTAGGATCTGATGGTTTTAAATCGAAAGGCAAAACCATTTTTGTGAAATCTGGCATTCATAACGTCTCTGCAGGTACATCTTAGACAAGTGATGCTACAAAAGTACAACATGTTTCCACATCTGTTAAACAGACCAAGTTTCTCAAAAGAAATAAATCAGATCGGTTCATTCCAATTTGTCATTTTTGTGGAGTGGAAGGGCACATCAGGCCCAGATGTTTTACTATGATGATTTTTTTTTCAAAAACAATCATTTCAATCATTATAGTAAAACAAAACAGGTTGTGAAAAAACCATCAAAAAGTGTTTGGATTGTAAAAACAAAAACAATTTGTCTTGCTGCTTTTATTTGTCATAAAACTCGTGCCTCTAACTCTTGTTATTTTGATAGTGGATGTTCTATACATATGATAGGGGATGCAAATATACTCACAAATTTCAAATCTTTGAAATGTGGTGGTGTAACTTTTGGTGATGGTATGTCAGGTAATATTGTTGGAAAAGGTACCCTAAGTCTTGATGGATTACCAATATTGAGAAATGTTTTGCTTGTTGAAGGCCTTAAGGCTAATTTAATTAGCGTAAGTCAAATTTGTGATCAAGACTTCAGAGTAAATTTTTCTCGTGATGATTGCAATGTTATTGATCAAAATGGTATGAGTGTATTGAAAGGATATAGATCTATTGATAATTGTTATACACTTTCACAAACTCTCATATGTCATTCGGTTATAGGTAATACCACTGACTTATGGCATGAAAAACTAGGTCATATAAATTTCAAAAGTTTGAAAAAGATTGCAAGTGCAGGGTTAGTTCGTGGGTTACCCAAATTGGATAAAGAATCTGCAGGTAAATGTGAACCATGTCAGTTGGGGAAACAATTAAAAAACTCCCACACAAGTGTTACAGGAATTAATACTTCAAAAGTTCTTGAACTCTTGCATATGGATCTCATGGGTCCTATTCAAATTGAAAGTATTAATGGTAAAAGGTACATCTTTGGGTGTGTTGATGATTTTTCTCGTTTTACTTGGGTTGACTTTTTAAGGGAAAAATCAGACGCTTTTGATGCCTTTAAAAATCTTTGCATAAAATTAAGAGTTAAAAAAGATTGCAATATAGGTAAGATTGTGAGAATCAGAAGTGATCATGGTAAGGAATTTGAGAATACTGCTTATGATGATTTTTGTAAATCTCTAGGTATTTCTCATGAGTTCTCAGCTCCCTAGACTCCTGAACAAAATGTGGTTATTGAGAGAAAAAATAGAAACTTGCAGGAAATGTCCAAAGTAATGCTAACACAGTAAAAACCTCTCCAAACGATTGTGGGCAGAGGAAATATTCACTGCTTGCTACACAATCAATCGAGTGTTTCTTCGCCCAGGTACCTCCAAAACTCCTTACGAAATCTAGAAAGGTAAAAAGCCTAATGTAAGTTATTTTCATGTTTTTGGGTGTATATGCTATATTCTTAGAGATCGTGAGAATATTGGAAAATTTGATTCAAAAAGTGATATATGAGTATTTCTTTGATATTCTATGAATGGTAGAGCTTATCGTGTTTATAACATGAGAACTCAAACTGTTATGGAATCATCCAATGTTGTTGTTGATGATTTAAAAGATTTTTCTGAATATTCCAATGAAGAAGAAATTGATAGGTTCATTTCCGAAACCTCTTAGACGGAATCTCCTGTAGTGACAATAGGCGATGTTGTGCCTTCTTATACAGAAAAAGTTGCAACAGAAGCTGAATCTGTTCCAACATCGTCTGAACGACCAACAAAGGAAGGGCCAGAAATCATCATAGATTCAATACAGAGAGAACCTTTTGCCAGAATTAAAAAGAATCATCCTCCAGATCTCATTCTTGGTGATATTGAAGAAAGTATGATGACAAGAAAAAGGTATGTGAATTTGGTTCAATTCGTTTGCTTTACATCTAGCTTTGAACCAAAAATGTGAAAGAAGCTTTGAATGATGAGGCATGGATAAAATCAATGCAAGAGGAATTAGAACAATTCACAAGAAATGAGGTATGGACTCTTGTTCCTAGACCAAATCATACCAATGTTATTGGTACCAAATGGTTCTTAAAAAATAAAACTGATGAATTTGGTACACTAATAAGAAATAAAGCTAGGCTAGTTGCCCAGGGGTATACTCAAATTGAAGGTGTTGACTTCGATGAAACTTTTGCCCCTGTCTCAAGACTTGAGTCAATAAGATTGCTATTGGCTGTTGCTTGTATTGTTGGTTTCAAATTATTCCAAATGGATGTTGAATCTGCCTTTTTAAATGGAATTTTGAATGAAGAAGCATTTGTTTAACAACCAAAAGGCTTTGAATATCCACATAATCTTGATCATGTTTTTCAACTTAAAAAGGCTCTCTACGGTTTAAAACAGGCTCCTAGAGCTTGGTATGAAAGATTGACTCAATTTCTTGTTTTGAATGGCTATAAAAAAGAAGGAGTCGATAAAACTCTTTTCATCAAAAATGTTGATTTTGATATTGTTATTGCACAAATCTATGTTGATGATATTGTTTTTGTCTCTACTTCTAACACCTTAGTGCATGAATTTGTCAAACAAATGACAGACGAGTTCAAAATGAGCATGGTAGGTGAGTTAAACTATTTTCTAGGACTGCAAGTCAAACAGTCAGAAGATGGAACCTTCATCTCTCAAAGTAAGTATGCAAAAAATCTTATCAAGAAATTTGGGATGGAGTCTGCTAAACATGCCAAAACACCAATGGGAACCACAGTCAAACTGACCAAGGATGAAAATGGTGTAAAAGTAGATCCAACATTGTACAGAAGCATGATTGGAAGTCTTATGTATCTCACAGCTAGTCATCCTAACATTAGCTACAGTGGTGGGGTATGTGCTCGATATCAAGGGGATCCTATGGAATCCCATGTGACATCTGTAAAGCGAATCATTCGCTATGTGAATGGTACTCAGGAGTATGGAATTTGGTACTCAAAGGAAACAAACTCTAACCTTGTTTGTTTTAGTGATGTTGATTGGGCAGGCAATGCAGATGACAGAAAAAGTACAAGTGGTGGATGTTTCTATCTTGGAAACAATCTGGTTTCTTGGCATAGTAAGAAACAAAATTCAATCTCCTTGTCAACTGTTAAGGCTAAGTACATAGCTGCAGGAAGTTGTTGTACTCAACTATTATGGATGAAACAAATGATGACAGATTATGGGTTTGATCTTAAAACCTTGACTATTTTTTGTGATAACACTAGTGTAATTAATATCTCAAAAAATCCTGTCCAACACTCTCACACTAAACACATTGACATTCGTCATCATTTTATCAGGAAACTTGTTGAAAATAAAACTTTGATCTTAGAATATATTGAGACGGACAAACAAATTGCAGATATTTTTACAAAAGCCCTTGATATAGTTAGGGTTGATTCCCTCAGGAAATCTTGGGGTATGTCCTAATTAATTTTTGTTTGTGTTGTATCATATCCCTGTGCTAGAAAAAGATGCGTGATTTCTTCATGTCCTTGTTCACCGAAAGAGTCTCAATCATTATGTCAAAATGTATTTTTACTTCAGGTTAGAATTTATAGCTAATATATATCATGCACGTTTTTTTTAAATCAAAAATCAAAATAAATAGTCCCTCCAATTAATACTCATTCAAATCAATTTGTATTTATAGTGTATGAGCATTTGATCTTTGAAAAGTATTTTCAGGCTCCATCTTAGAATAGAGCTACCTACACTGTTGTGTAAGTTGCTATCTTTGAGTAAGTTGGAACTATGTAACTAAAAATTATGTAGAAGATACTCTACCACTAATAAATGTTGCATTCATTGTAGTGTGCAAGCGTCTAATTTGGGTACTCTTTGAGAAAAAGGCTAAAAATTTCCACATAGGGCAATGTCCCTGAAAAATGCTAACATTGTCATACAGGACAATGATCTCTGCTTTTACAATCATACACAAATGCTTAAGATATACTGTTGGAAAAAAATTTAAGTCTCATACACACTCATTGATTTGATAAAATATTTTTTGAGATAGGAGTAAATATTTTGTGATATTTTTATTTTGAAAATAAAAGCATGATTTATATTAAGTATATTTTATAACCTTATAGTAAAAATTTGTTTGGAATTAATGATTGTTTCTCTCTCCACAGACAATGACACGAAAACTTTGGGCACAAATTAAAATGGGATATTTTTGGTACACTTGATTATATATATATAATTAAATAAAAAATATATAATAATAATAATATATATATATTCCTTTAAAGGATAATCGAATCTGTGTGTGTCAAAAAGGGCATGTTGTATCAATTTTGTTTTTGTCTTTATCACATATTTTTTTAAGATCAAAAGTTTCCTATTATGGCTTGTTTCCCAATTTTGTGTCGGGCTCAATTATTAGCTGTTACTGTTTTTTGGGATATTATTGTGTACTTTCCAAAAGTGTATATTCCATTTAATTCTCAAAAATGGAATAAAAGATCAAATCCCTATCTATCCCTTTCTTTATATTCGGACATCCTTGGCCCCATTATCTCAACCGTCTCCATCTTTCTTCCTCTTCTTTTCTTTTTCAGTTTCTCTTTTTCCTTGTGACAGTTTTTCTCGTGCAAACATGGTGAAAACTAGAGGAAGTGGCTCTCGGTTTGTCAAGGATTTGAAGGCTGGCTCGTTGACTGCATCTCCATCTCTCACCAAGAAAAAGGCTCGAAAGAGTACCTTGTCTCAACCTACCCTCATTGACGCAACCACCACCACGAGAAAAGCCATGGTCATTCCTGACCTCGAAGCCCCCAAAGCACCATCTGGACCTCCTTCAACGTTGGCTCTACTCGCCTCTGTTCCTGGGTCTTCTAAAAAAGTATGAGCATCCCTTTCAGATGATGTCTCTGATCATGACGGTGATTCGGCCAAAACTCATTCTGACTCCACTGAATCCCCTGATGTTCTTGCACCCAAGAAAAAAAGCAAAGGGTGGTTCTAGGTTTCCACCTCTCGAAAATCCCCTCAGTCCAAAGGTACTGATCCTTCGGATTCCACTCCAAAGGTCACTTCTCCCGTGGGTTCCACTCCACTTTCCAAGTTTCAGACGAAGGTGAAGAAGATTCCCCCACCCTGTTCCTCTTCTGAAACTGACCCATCTGTAGCTTTTGTTCCCTCTGATGATGATCCCCTTGAAGATGATGCCTCTATTGATGATGATGTTGCATCTGAAACCGAATCTAACCCATCAGAGGACCCTCCTGTTTCTCCAAAGGGCAAGAAAGCTGTGAAAATTCCTGAGATTCACACAAAGTCTCCAGTGGTTCCTAAAGCCACATCAGGTTCATCTTTTAAAGCTCACTCTTTGAATTTCTGTTTCAATGACAATGAGAAAAATATGAAGCATTATTTGCATCGTGATTTTATCTGTGAGAAAAAAAATTCCTTCTCTGCCCATAGAGTTATTGGGGTCATTAAGAATATTGAGGATCGAGGGTGGTTAGGTTCTTTAACTGGGTTTGATGGTTTTGTTCCTCAGGTTGTTCAAGAATTCTATGCTAATCTTAATGATGATCTGTTTGATAGCAAGTCTTTTATGTTTGGTCAAGTTTATGTTCGGGGCCATTGGTATTTGTTTAGTACTGCTGAAATTTCCAAGGTTCTCAATTTACCTCCTGTTGTTATCAATGATGTTGTGGAGTTCAACAAAGATAAGGTTTTATCTGAGTTGGTGGGACAAAATATGGTTTGGGAACAACACTCGGTTCTCAAGGTGACCGATCCTACTCATTACTATGCCGTGCTTCACAAATTTGCTATCAACAATAGGATTCTCACCACTCATACCTCTACCATTACCTTTGACACGGCCTTCTTTCTGTTCAAAGTCGGTACTGGTCTCCAAGTTGACCTTGCTACTCTCATTTTTAATCAGATCACTGCCTTAGGAAAAGCCAAAAAGAAAGGCCAATATTTGGTGTTTCCTCATTTGATCTACAAGTTGCTTGATTCTCAAAAATCTCTTCGGTTGGAATATGAAATCGTGACACCTCCCACTGCCGGTGTAGATTACAAACTCAAAAAGGAATTCTCATCTGTCAAGACAACTAAAGGGATTGCTCTCAAGGCTGGCGATGTTGATTCTGTCATTACTGAACTCGCTGGTGTCAAGGCCACTCTGGAATCTGTTCAAACAGAAGTTCATAGTCTCAAGAGTTGTCTCTCGACCATGATGTCTCAATATTCTGCGGGTCCTTCCAAATGTGGCCATCTGTTTCTGCTTTGTTTTGATTTCCTCTTTTTCAATTTAAATAAATTGTAAAAGAACGCTTTCAGTGTCTTTTCCTTTAGTTTCTTTTGTTTGTGTTATTTTTACTCCATTGGCTTTTTGCTAGACAACAAGGGGGAGTAAGAAGGTTTATTTATTTATTTGTTGGGTTTTTCTTTCACCTTGTTTGTGATCTTTGTTACAATTGAGATGTCTTTTGCAACGGGAGTAATTTACTCTTTTACTCTAACCTCGTTTGTCTTTGCAGAGTCTTTCATAATAAACTCTTAAAATATTTTTGTCTATCAAGTTGCCAAATGAGGAGATTGTAAAATCCTTTATTGGCTAACTTTAATTTAGACAAAATATTTTAAAGTTATTAAGGAAAATCAGTAGCATATCCATATTGATTCATGATTTAATTATCAAAATGATTCAACTGATTTTCTAGTGTGAAAATATCTTTTAAGTGTACATACATTTTTTACCTTATTTATCACAAATAAACATTATTTGGTAAAAATATGTATTTCAATTATTTTGAGATTATTTTCAGGGATTATGTTTATGCTGGAATAAAGAAGGTGTCGAAAATGAACATGGTCAAAAGAAATGACCATGTTCGTTCTGCCAGATAGAACGGATTACATTGCTGATTCATCAGTTTCCTTTTCTGTAGACAAAGAATTCATCTGACTAGCTAATTTCCTAAATCAAAGGAATTTGCAATTTGATTTCAAAGATATCAGAAAATGATGGCCTTGGACGATTTCCTTACCTATAAATATCTTGCCAATACCTTTGGAATTCTCATCTCTTCCATTTTGAATATTTGTAAACATTATGTTATTTTGAAGAGTGTTTTTATTTGTAGAGATTAAGTTTGTTCACCTTAATCTTTGTGAGAGTGCTGAGTGTACTTGTGGATATCTATCTAGTCCATTGTAAATAGATAGTGTCTATTGTGAACGTGTTCATAAGGATCTTCGGGAGAGGATTCTATCTAAGTCTCACTTCAGGAGGAAGTGAGCACTCGCTATTTTTTGAAGGGAGTTCAAGAGAATCAGCGTTTCATCAAAACCAGATTCGTAGAGAAGAGTACAACAAGATTGCGAAAATAGTTTAAGAGGGAGTCTTACATTGTTTAAGTCAATTCTTTTGTACACATTGTTTCTTTACTAATTGGTTTATTCTCTGGGCGTGGCCCTGTGGATGTAGGTTATCTGAAAAGATTTCTTAACCACGTAAAAATTCTTGTGTGTTGAATTATTACTTATTTTTCTGTTGTTGTTTAAACAGTTGTATAAGTAGAATGAACAAAACTAAAATCTGTCTAAACAACTTAATCAGTATTCTGCATTTAATTAAGTTGTTTATTTTAAATCACTTGTTAATATTAAAATATGGAATTTCATGTTTTTATTTTTTTTTTACAAATGGCTAATAATCATTGATATGAAACCTCATTTTATAAAGGGCAAGCCACATGAAGGAATTTTTATAAAGTAAATTCATTGCCATTGAGTATGTATGTGTACTAAATATACACTTGGAAAGAAAGATTATGAGTTTCTAACTCAGTATAAAATCCATAAGAAAAAGTAGATAAAGTGAAAGAACATAAAGAAATACAGTCTAGCATCACTCTCCTCAATGAATTATATATAGTAATATAAAATCCTGTAAGATCATCAAATAATAAATATATACTAGTCGAAAGTAATAATGAAAAGTATTTTAATATCCTTGGTTGTTGGTGAAATTTTGTTATCGTAATTCATTGTTAATTCACTTCGAAAAATAAACTCAAGTAGGTTTATATTATTAAATATAAGATTTAAAACAATGTAATTAGTTTCTCTTAATAAATATAAGATATATAGTTCAACAAATTATAATTTCTTAATTTCTATTTTTATATGCATTGATATATATCTTTTCTATATAATAAATGTATAGATAACGGAAATTCTTAGTTTAACAGAATTATTATAAAACTCTGTTAAGTTTGACGGCTTTTAAGAATATGACGTTAATTTTAACAGACTTACTTTAAATAACTAAAAAATTTAAAGTAACATGAGAATAACGTGAGGAATCTGATGGTATTCTTCTATATAAACTTTTTAATAAATATAAGATATATAGTTCAACAAATTATAATTTCTTAATTTCTATTTTTATATGCATTGATATATATCTTTTCTATATAAAAAATGTGTAGATAACGGAAATTCTTAGTTTAACAGAATTATTATAAAACTCTGTTAAGTTTGACGGCTTTTAAGAATCTGCGTTAATTTTAACAGACTTACTTTAAATAACTAAAAAATTTAAAATAACATGAGGATAACGTGAGGAATCTCATGGTATTCTTCTATATAAACTTTTTAAGTACACGCTGTTGAAAAAAAATATGTTAACGTCATTGGAAAAAATCTCACAATTGATATTTTTATTTCAATTTTTAATCTTTTATTTAAAATAATAAAAATATTTATAGGGCATGATTTTTTATTTTATTTATTTTTTAATTTAAAAAAAACGTCAGTTAACATTCCCTGAGTGTATAATCTGTTTCGTCTAGATATTTTTAAAAAAATCAAGTTTAATTTTTTTTTTTTTTAAATATCTACAATTTAACCGCACTCCTATATAAGAGTCACCTTATCAAATATAATTTATTTATCTCTCTTGAAACTCTATCAATTGTGAGTACATTGACTACATTGTTAGGCTACCTTATCAAATATAATTTCTCTCTCTCCAAACTCTATCAATTGTGAGTACATTGACTACATTGTTAGCCTGGAGTTGAACAAGAGAACATCGTAAATATTTTTGTCACACAAAATTACATCTCAAATTCTTCATAATCATCCATTATTGATTTACTATACAATTTTCACAGAAATAATTACATCTCAATTTACTATCCAATTTTTTCTCAAATAATTGCATCTCAAATTCTTTATAATCATAAATCATTGATTCAGTAACCATTTTTTTCACAAATTAGGTGGTCAATCTACGCAGCAAAGTCCCAAGGTAAGTTGACACATAAAAATAATGCAAATTCAAATTTTTTAAACAAATTACTGTATTCACTTATCAATTACTCTATATCATACATCATTGATTTACTAACCATTTTTTTTTTCTGAAATTAGGTGGTCATTCTAAGCAAAGTTACAAGGTAAATCGACAGTAAAAAATAATGTAAATTGAAAATGTTTAAACAAATTACTCAATTCAGTAATTAATTACTTTATGCATCTTATTCAAAATAAAATTTTATCTCAAATGAGGCAGTGAAATGCCATCTTATACAAATTCAATTATAAATTACCATATTCATCTTATAGAAATTTGGTTTTTTTCTCTAATCAGGTAGTAACATAAATCAGTGCAGTCAGTTCATATAAGATAAAGTTCAACAAATCACAAGGTATTTTCTTATACAAATTCAGTTATGATATATTATTCTATGTGAGTAAAAATATTTTAAATGTTTTCAGTTTATAAATTTAGTGAGTTTAAAATAGTAACACAGTAAATAGACAAATAAAACCTACAAACATTAATAAGAATTTAGGATAGATTAGATTAACTATCAAGAAACAATGCTAATGCAAAAATAATATACTTAGATCTAGAGCTAACTCATTAATACTTGGATTGTTAAAATCTAATTTAATTTTATTGAAAACCCATGTAGCCATTAAAAAAGAAAAACAAAAACTTTTAAAACTTATACTTGCCTCTGAAAAGTAACCATTAAAACTTAATATAACATGTACACACAAAAAATATAGTAACATAAATACACAAAAAATTAATCACACAAATAAAAGGATTTGAATAAGTAGTAATCAATTTAGTGAGTTTAAAATAGTAACACAATCAATTAGTAAATAGAGAAATAAAACCTACAAGTATTAATAAGATTTTAGGATTGATTAGATTAATTATCAAGATTAAATAATACTCAAACAAATAATGCTAACAATGCATAAATAAAATTCTTAGATCTAGAGTTAACCCATTAATACTTGGGATTGTTAAAATCTTACATAATTTTATTAAAAAAACCATGCAACATTTATAAAAGAACAACAAAAACTTTTAAAATCTATACTTGCCTCTAAAAAGTAACACATTAATACTTAATATAACATGCACATACAAAAAATATAGTAACACATAAATCCACCTATGCCAAACCATTCTCAGATCTTCCTATGATAGTAGTTAGGAAGATTTGAGAAGAAAATAATAGACTCATATAAGCAAAGATCAATCTCCTCAATTTGTTGGATTCCAATATAAACAAATATAATAAGAAATGAAGAGATCAAAAACAAAAAAAAGGACTGAACAGATTGAAAACATACTCACTACAAACAACAAAATCAGATTTTAAAAAAATAAAACCCACTACAAACAAAGTAATAAAAACTAAATAAAAAAAACATCTAAAATTCTCGACCCAAAACCTAAATCCAATCCTAACACAATTTTCCTTCAATAAAACAAAAAAAACCCATGAATAATTTCAAAATCCCATGTCAAAAATCCAACCAAGCCCAACAGACTGAAAAGCTTCACAAAAGCAGTTATTCATTCTTTAATTAGTAAAAAAAAAACCAAAAATATATGAAATCAAATAGGTTGAAAATCTCATACCGGACATTCCAGCTTTAAGGCAGCTAGAAATAACATCACCGATCGAGATTTAGGACCAAGTGTACCCACAATTTCAAGCAACTTAGTATGCTTGACAGAAGCCTTTAAGTTCTCCAGAGTCTCTTGGTGGTATTCAGGGTCGCCCAACGAGAAATCGAATCGAGCCACTATCATGCAATACATCCAAATACGTCAATATACAAACTACCAAAAATAATCCACCACCAAAAAAATTCCCAAATCATTTAACCAAAACAGACTGAAAAGCTTCACAAAAGCTTTCATCAGAGTCTCTCTCTTCTGAACTCTCCTCAAGAGCTAAAATAGCAATCAAATCTCAATGAAATAATGTAACAAAACTTAACATATACCTGTTGTTGTTCACAGGGACCAAAATTAAAAGAGGAAAGGAATAATGCAATAACTAAGAAAGAGGTTATTAAATTTTGAAACTACTTCATATTACCCTCTTGAAAACTTCCACGATCATTAGTATTTGACTCATAAAATCATTCCAGAAAAACAAAATGATTAGAGGCATAAGATATGCATGTGGTGGTAACCAGTACAAATAAACCAAAATGCACACTACAATAAATTTGATATACAATGACTCCCTACAATGTCTTACACCATTGGTGTAAGACATTAAAACTTATCAGGGGTTTTAAATGTCTAATGGTGTAAGACATTGAAAGTTTATATTAATGGCTACAATTGGAAGACATTAAAAATGGTGGAAGACGTTGGAAATAGGCTGTGGAAGTGGTCGTGGGTACATCCAACGTCTCCCACTGGGAGACGTTGGATGTCCCTTGCCCAATTAAACAAATTGCCTTCTCTTCTTCCTCCGCATTCGACCATTACACACGGATTGCAAACCAGAGAGCAAAATCGAGAAGGAAAGGGGGCTGCGTTTTTTAGGGTTTTAGAGGTAAGTTTTTTTAATTTTCTTGCTTTTTAGTTAATTATTTGGTAAAAAAATCATAGGTTTAGTATTAGGATGAGTAATATACATGATTTTGTGTTAATTTTTCATTTTTATGCATCATTTTATACACCTTGTAGGATTAGTATTTTCATGGAAGTTTTTTTATATATTTATGTCTTTTTAGTTTTTTTTTTAATTTAACCTATCACATTGTATAGATTTCATTAGAGTATATATGCTCATGATTTTTTTAAATTTTTATAATTTTTTATTTCAAAATTTAGATATATTTTTTGTATATATTTAAACTTTCTTTTTTTGTAAATTGTAATTATTTTGTTATATATATAGTTATGTTAAAATAAATTTATTACATAATTTATAAAATATAAATATATGAAAATTTTTATGTTTTTGTTGATTATTAAGTTTTTAGGTTATGAAATTTTTTATTGATTTTTTGTTTAGGTTATAATTAGTGGCGCATTGGGGTTTTTTTTATTTGTTTACCAATATCATTTACTATTACTAGATATTTAGTGATATATGTTTAGTAATGTTTAACATATTAATTAATTTAATTTCATAGGTTGTGATTTTGGTGGTGAGATTTTAGAGAGTATTTTGCATCAAAATTCCTATATCAATCACACATTTGAGGTAATTAAGTTTCTAAAATTACAATAATACGTTATATATTGCTAGATATTTAGTGATATTTTATTTATTATTTATTAATTTTATTTTATTGGTTTGTGGATTTAATAACGAATTTGATTACTAAGTGAAGTAATTTTGCTAGCTTTTGGATTATTAATTGCAAGAGGTACATATATATTCTCTTACTTCTACTTTTAATATTATTAAACAAATGTTAGAAGAGTTTGAATATCTTAAATATTCATCCATAGTGAAGTAGGTTCTGAGATTAAAATTGTGTGCTGCGATGATAACGGAAGGTTGAGAACTTGTGTGTTTTAGTGAAGTAGGTTCTGAGAAATTTGGTTGTGTGCTGTGGAGCTATAAGGAAGAAACTTATTGTATGCTGTTTGAATTGTTTGTTTTGTTATTCACATGCAGATGGTTAGGTTACATTATAGGGGAAATGCTGCCCGATTTTATCTAGGATAATAAATAATTAGTTTAATATAGACATCCTATAAGGAAGAAGCTTATTGTATGTTGTTTGAATTGTTTGTTTTGTTATTCACATGCAGAAGGTTAGGTCACTATTATAGGGGAAATGCTGCCCGATTTTATCTAGGATAATAACAATTAGTTTTATATAGACATATAACTTTATCACGTGCTTATTTAGTGTTGTTTCTTTTCTTTTCCATAGACATAGGAGAATATATGGATAAACAGTGGATGTCAGCGAATAGGTTATCTGCGGAATATAGGAACGGGGTCGATTTGTTCTTAAGGTTTTGTTTGGAAAATGTGAAAGACCCAAATTTTACTTATTGTCCATGTCTTAAGTGTGGAAATGTTAAAAAGATGGATCTTAAAAAGATTAAAGAACACTTATATTTCAATGGGATGGACAAGAGTTACACAATTTGGTATTACCATGGGGAGATAGCTCTGATTGCTCCAACTCTGCCAAGTAGACCAAAAGGAGTGAGGAGGAATATAGTGGAGGAGAACTGGGATCCAGTAGATGAAATGATTGACGACGCACATTATGGATCAGGAGTAGACCCAAATAAGTTTGAGACACTCCTTAATGATGTCGAGAAACCAATTTACCCTGGTTGTACAAGATTTACAAAATTATCTGCGCTTCTTAGGTTGTACAATCTAAAAGCTAAACATGGCTGGAGTGATAAAAGCATTACTGATTTATTTAGTTTTTTGAAGGAGTTATTGCCTGAAGATAATGAAATTCCAATTTCATTTTATGAGGCAAAGAAGACGTTATGCTCATTAGGCATGCAGTACGAAAAAATTCATGCATGTCCTAATGATTGCATATTATATCGAAATAGTTTTGCAGACGCAAAATCGTGTCCTACTTGTGGTGAGTCACGATGGCAAAAGAAAGTAAATGGTGACGATGTCAAGGAAGGAGTACCTACCAAAGTTTTGTGGTACCTTCTGCCAATTCCTCATTTCATCTAATTGTTTAGAAATGCCAAACATGCTAAAAGTTTGTCGTGGCATGCTAATGAAAGAATAAAGGATGGTAAATTAAGACATCCAGCTGACACCCTTGCTTGGAAGAGAGTTGATTTGAAGTGGCCTTCTTTTGGAAATGAATCTCATAATATTCGTCTAGGTCTTTCGACTGACGGGTTTAATCCACACGCATCCCTTAGCAGTAAGTATAGTTGTTGGCCTGTTATGCTTGTTATTTACAATCTGCCCCCATGGTTGTGTATGAAGAGAAAGTTTACGCTTTTGACCTTGTTGATATCAGGACCTAAACAACCTGGTAATGATATTGACGTCTATCTAGCTCCTCTTATAGATGACTTGAAAACTTTGTGGGATGAAGGGGTTAAGGTTTATGATGCGTATAGGCAGGAAGAATTTAATCTTAGAGCAGTCTTATTGTGGACAATTAATGACTTTCCTGCTTATGGAAATGTATCTGGGTTTAGTATGAAAGGATATAAGGCTTGCCCCGTTTGTGAAGAAAAAACATGTTCTTAATACTTGAAACACTCTCGGAAAATATGTTATATGGGACATAGGAAGTTCTTGCCTAATACGCATAAACTTCAGACTTGGAAGAAGGCATTCAATGGTAAACAAGAGTTTGAGGAGGCAAGTGTGTCAATCTAGGCATAGAGTCTATACTTTTTGATCAGGATATGTCTCACTGTTATAAATATTTAAGGACGACATACTTCAGTTTGCTCGAAAGGAGAAGATTGGACAAGCAGTAGTCGTCAGCTACATGAGGTATATATCTCACAAATAAGTTTGTTCATTTAATTTTCTAATTTGATTTATTCATTCATATAAAAAATTTTCATATTTTTGTATTAGGTTCATTTACAGATATGTGGTACAACAAGGTCGCCAAAATAAGTTTTTATTTGTCAATCCTAATATCGTCGCCACTCAAGGGAGTTCATTCAACGATCGTGTTCAGAATCTGTTCAGACGTTGCAATGACGTAAAATCAAAATAACAAGTTATGCTTGTCCATTGGAACCATGGGTAAGTTTAAAAAGTTGTCATTTTTCCAACTCATATCAATAATTTCTTTGTTTAACATTTGAGCTATAATTTTTTGGTTTTTCTTATGCAGTGAACATTGGATGTTGCTTATTTTGGCACCATATGCATATCATGTTTATTGTTGTGATCCGGTGAATTCAGAGCTAAATAACCGTGAGGAGATTGTATCAGTGATCGTCAGCGCTTTCAATCTTTTTTTCTCTATGAATCTTCCTGATGTCGAGATCCCTGATACTCTACGCATTAAGCAACCTCAGGTAAGTAACTTCAGCAGAAATTTTTGAACATTTATAATAATTAAGTAGAATAATATGTATGCATTTTTTAATAAGTTTCAATTTAATAATGAATTACTCATACTTTTAAATAATTAGTGTCCACACCAACTGGACAATGTGGCATGTGGATACTACTTAATTAGGATGTTGAAGGATTTGATTGAACATGCGAGTCCCGGACATTACTTGAGAACGGTATTATTAATTAAAATTTACAAATTATTTTTGAAACTATAAATGTAATCAAATAATTAATTAATATATTTTACTTTATATTTCTTACAGCTAACAAGCATATCATATACAGAGACACAAATTGATGAGTTGTGACAAGAATGGGCGACATATATGTTGCCGATAATTCAAAGTTACGGACCTCGTTGATAGGTTTTTTTTAATTTTTACATCTTTCTTCATACACAATGCAATATTTGTTCATTTTGAATATGTCTAACAAATATTGTATTTCTTGTATATGTCTAACAAATATATTTTTTTCTTGTATATGTCTAACAAATATTGTGTACTTTCAATTTAATTGATTATTAAATCAATTTAAATCTAAATTAAAATCATTTCAATTTAAATTAAAATAATTTAATTTAATTAATTATTAAATCAAATTAAAATAATATTAATTATAAATTTATTTAATTTATTTTTTTTAAATGTGTGAGACTTTCAATGTCTCTCATTGGGAGAGGTGAATCATCCCACCTCTCCCATTGGGAGACGTGGGAAGTGACTCACCTCTCCCAATAGGAGACGTGGGAAGTCCCTGGAAGAGACTTCCCACGTCTCCTATTGGGAGAGGTGAGTCACTTTCCACGTCTCCCATTGGGAGAGGTTGAAAGTCAACGTTTGACTTTCAACCTCTCCCAATGGGAGACGTGAGATATACACCTACAATGACCCAAGCAACAGCATCTCCCCAATTGGGAGACATTGTAGACTTTCAATGTCTCCCAAATAAAGTCATAAAACTCTTATTTTCTTGTAGTGGCACTAGCTTTTGCTATTGCTATAGAATATGGAAGAGAGGATCAAAACACATGTTTTGCAGCTGAAAGTTTACCTTGAACTAAAGATTATAAATAAATAGCTAATCCCTAGTCAAAGACATGTTTATGCATACCATTGAGGATCAAAAGTCATGTTTATGCAGCTGAAAGTTTACCTTGAACTAAAGATTACAAATAAATAACTAATCCTTGGTCAAAGTTAAAAACTAATATTGTGGGGAAAAAAAGAAACTTTACTACTGTATTAAATAAATAAAACACAATCATTATTTCTTATACATTAATTAAGAAACTAAGTTTAAAATCCCTCAGGACCAGTATGAACATAACATACACCGCAGAGCTACTTAGTAAGCTTGACAGAAGCCTTTAAGTTCTCCAGAGTCTCTTGGTGGTATTCAGGGTCTCCCAACGAGAAATCGAATCGAGCCACTGTCATGCAATACATCCAAATACGTCAATATACAAACAACCAAAAATAATCCACCACCAAAAAATGGTTAGTAAATAATCTCAATGAAAATTTGATTACATAATCTCGATGTTTTCAAAAAGATGTGAAATTTGAGTCAATTGCTTTGAGTAGCTTAGATTGATTTTTTTCAAGTTTCCAAGATGCTGTAACAAACAAAAGCAGAAATATTTTGAAAAAGTTAGAATGTTATACTTCTTCATTCACTGAATTCAATAATAGAAGAATCAATTGGTTGAAAAATCTCATTAAAGGAAATAACAGTAAACTTAAAAACTTACCTGAACCAGGCCAAGTGGCCAAAGCTTCTGTAGCTTGCTATTTGGCATGCTGAGTTCAACAAGATGATTTGGAGCAAAATTTGATGGCAATGATTTCATAGGGTATGCATGCCAGTAGACTAATATAAGTGAACTGGGAAGTGATTCAAGTCCTTGAAGACTCACTTTGCACTCTTTAGAGCTAGAGTTATAAATCTTGATTAATCTCAGATGTCTCATCTTTGAGAAGGCTGTAGGACTTACGCACACCACGTTATCACAATTCGACATGTCAAGAAATATTCCTTCAATTTTTGTTGTTCCCTGATAATATAATGGAAAGAGAAATAATATAAATTTTCTTACAAATAATTAATTATATTATTAGTTCACTAGGATTAATTATATTATTAGATAATCGCTCAGGACCAGTATGAAGATAACTTCATGCATAGGATCTATCCTTTTATAGGAGATACACAATCCACCACCCATCATAGAGTGAAGGACAGTTAACAGTTACATTAACTGTCCTTATTATTTCCCTTTTTGAAATTTCAAAATATGGATGTTTGATGTGTAAAACGTTTTACTTGTATTATATATACTGTTAAAAAAAATTAATATGAAAATTTAGGCCTATTTGTTTGTATGCTGGACCTGGATTTAACGTTTACAATATTGTAAGGCTTAGCTTATTTTTTATTATTTTTTCTTTGTAGCAGTTGGCTTTCTGATGATTTATAAAGTTTCAGATATCTTAGATACGTCCTTGAACTTATTGCTATACATTATTTTCAAAGAAACAACAGCAGAAAATAATGATAGCTAACTACATTCTAATCCAAACATGAAAAGGGTATAGTCATATCATCTATACGACCAGGGGAAAATAGAGAGAGAGAGAGAGAGAGAGAGAGATTTGTCTACCTTTGGACTCAGATTTCTGCTCATCCCCTTTAGAAATTTCCTTCTTTTCCTTGGGATAGAAGTTCTCATAGTCTGCCAACAAATAAACCTTCTTAGTTTACGGAACAAACAATATGGTGGCTATGTAGAAAACCACTAAAACGAATCAGAAAACTTACTCTGGTCGCGTGCGAGGGAGGCCGAGATGCACCTCGGTGATTCGGATCCTTGAGCTTCGGTCGTCGGAGATGGTGAGGGAGGGACGACGGGGGCCGAATGCTTTTGGGTGAGAGGAGATGGAGCTAACGGTTCAGTAGCAAAGTGAATGCACAGAGGGGAGGGTGCATGGAGCTGGTGGAGTGGTAGAGCTGTTGTAGTGGAGGTGGGTTCCTTTGCCGAGAGACAAAGAGAAGGCACGGCTCTGAGGAGAGGGAGGGAGACGGCTAGGTTTAGAAATGAAATGGGGTGTCGTAGAAAGATATATATTTATACTAGGGTTTGGTAGGTAGGGTTTGATTATTGGGCTTCAATTAATTAGTTTGGGTTTGGGCTTTAATTAATTAGTTTGGGTTTGGCCAAATAATGTATAATTTTTACCACCAATGATGTTAAAATCTACCCAAAATTTATACTACAAAAGATTTATAACTAAAAATTAATAGTCAAAATTTATAAATAGGTAAACAAAATTATTTTTTATATATATTTAAATTAATTAAAATGAAATAAACTAGGTATACAAAAATTGGAATATATTATTATCATCATATAATATTAATAATTATTTAAATACAAAATCAACGTTCAAATAGGTTGATTTAGTATTTATGTCATATTTTATCATTTTTAAATTTAGTTAAATAGTATATTTAAAAACATATATGACATATATGCATTGTAATTTTATCTTTAATAAGTAACGTCCAATTTTATTAATAATAGTAGTGTTTAAATATTTATAATAATAATAGGGTTTTGGGTTTTGAGTTTAATATTAATGTGGTCTTACAATTCACCCAAAATTTATAGTACAAAATATTAATAACTAAAAATTTATACCCAAAATTTTTAACTTATATATTTAAATTAATTAAAATTAAATAACCTAAGTGGACAAAATTCGAAGATATTATTATCATCATATAATTTTAATAATTAAGTTATTTTGGAAAATAAATTAGATATATATTATTAATAATATTCATAATATATAAATTGTATATCTTAATAAATATATAAATGTTATTGTTATTAATTTCCATATATATATATAAATTTAACTTTATTATTATTATTATAATTTTACTTTTAGGATTACACTCATTTCTATTCACCTTCAACACTTGAGTGCTATCAGGTTAGTATTAAAATATTAATTTTTTATTATTACATACATAATTGGAAGTTGCTTGGAATATGAAAATTTAGTTAATTAGTACATTTGAAAACATATTTTATCATTTAATTATTTATTCTATACTATGATATGATATATTTGTTATTTTTTTCCTGTAGAAATATATCTCGCAGTTTAAACATATACTACATTCATTGACATAATGGGAAATTGAAAGATTTCATTAATAATAGTTTAAAAAAATTAGAAACCTAAAAAAAATTATGAACTTTATATTTGAAATTTTTTCCATTTTGAAGATCATGACAAACCACCTACAAGAAGAATTTCATATAAAGATTTTTCGGAAGAAAAAAAGGAAGAAATTCGTAGAAAACAAAGAGAGAGATATGCTAAACAGAAAGCATTAAAAACTAATTCAATTCGTATAAATGATACTAAATCATCAAATAACGATGATTTGGACACATTTGATAATGATCGTACGACAGTATTGATTACTCAATATTCAAATATTGGTGTTCAATATACGAACAATATTGAACATGTTAGTCCTCTTCAAAGAGTATCAAAGAGACAACGAAATTCTCTTACTCATACTGACATCAATGAAGAGAGATCGTCTCGTGAAGTCTTAATCTATCCCAATCGTGATCGCACCAGGCTAATTCATTTAGAGCCAAATTCATCTATAAATGTATTTATCCAACAGGTTTCCCTGAAATTATTTTTCTCAATAGTCTAATTCAACCATCCTTCTATTCGTTTTTCTTAACATTTCAAATTTTTTTATGAATAGGACCCATATGTTGTTCGACAGGATGTAATCTATGAAACAAACATACCAAGACCTTGTAGGGGTAAGGAATTAATATAAAATTAGTTAGTTTTTCAAAATTATTCATCAAAACAATATGGACAGTTTCATTTTGTTTTCTAATTAGTCATTCTCATCAAAATAGGCCAATCGCATACGCGTTCTACTGGATTTAGACAATTGCTAAAAGTAGTGCCATCTGAACCATATTCACTTCCATTAGTGCCTAGCTGTCGACATTGTAAAGCAAAGAGAATCTGCCATGAAACAACTGGGTTTTGTTGTGCTGATGGAAAATTTTCTCTAGCCACAAATAATGTACCAAATGAGCTTTATGCGTTGTTTACATCCAACAGTAGTGAATCTCAACATTTCTGAACATACATTCGAACTTATAACAATAAGTTTGTGTTTACATCGTTCGGTGTTAATTTTGATAAAGAACTCTGTCGAAGAAATAGAGGAATATATACTTTCAGAACCCAAGGACAAATCTATCACTATATCAACGATTTGCTCCCTTCCAATAGTCATCCTTCTTATCTCCAATTGTATTTCTACGACACGGAGCATGAATTACAAAATCGAATTTCTGATTCAGACAGAAGGGAGCCATCAATTGTAACCCAATTCATCAATATTCTTCATATCAATCCTTATTCTATTTTTTTTCGTTCACTTGGAGATATCCCTGATTTGGAAAAACAAATCATTCATATAAAAACAGATGCTGGGCTTGATCAACATGTATTCAATGCCCCTACATCCTCACAAGTTGCAGCGATATGGGTCGAAAATGATGATAGAGATCAACCAAGAGGACGTAACATTCTTGTGTATAACCATTTTGGTGGAAATCATAAAGTTCAGTATTACTTTGGGTGTTATGATCCACTGCAATATCCAATATTATTTCCTTTCGGTGATACTGGTTGGCATCAAGGGATTCAAAGGATTAGAGGAAGCAGATCAAAGTACAACGAAACAAACCCATCAATAAATCCTCAAGAATCAGCCACTGCACAAGAACTACTTGCAACAGAAGAGCGAGGTTAGACTATGGTATTAAAAAATTTAGAAAAATACATTTAGTATATATACATCCAAGTTAGTAACATTTCCTTGACATTCATCTTTTGTAGGATTAAACCAACAAAGAAAGTGCCCAATAGTTTCATGTCGCGAATATTATTGCTACAAGTTGCAAATAAAAGAAAATGTCAGATCAATTTTGCTGCTTTCTGGTCGATTATTGCAGCAGTTTGTAGTTGATATGTATGTGAAGATCGAGACCTCAAGACTAGATTATTTTAAAGGCAAGCAACAACATATTCGATCAGAGTTTTATCAAGGTATTGTTGATATAATTACACTTGGGGAAACAAATCCTTCTAATGTTGGGAAACAGATTATACTCCCATCTTCTTTTATTAGAGGACCAAGAGACATGAGAAAAAGATATATGGAAGCAATGGATTTAGTTCAACGTTACGACAAACCTGACATTTTCTTAACGATGACATACAATCCAAATTGACCAGAAATTACAAATGAACTAAGTCCACACGAGGAGAGTCAAAATAGACCTGATTTGGTTGCTCGAGTCTTTCATGCAAAATTGGAAGAATTAAAGGACCAGTTATTCAAAAGGCAAATATTCGGAAAAGTGTTAGCATATGTCTATGTTATTGAGCACCAAAAAAGGGGTCTTCCGCATGCCCACTTATTAATTATCTTACAAAATGAGTGGAAACTCCATGCACCAGAATCTTTTGATGAGATCGTATCAGCAGAGATACCTGATAAAAATACAAACATCCACCTCCATAACGCTATTGTGAAGCACATGATGCATGGACCATGTGGAGTATTGAATCCATCAAATGTTTGCATGAAAGGAAATCGTGGATGCAAAAGTAATTATCCAAAGAATTATGCATCTGCAACAACTGTTGGAAACGATTGCTTCCCAATATATAGGCGTTCAAACAATGGAATGACTGTGAAGGTTCGAGGACAATATCTAGACAATCGTTGGGTTGTTCCATACAACCCGTATCTCCTTGCAACATTTGACTCTCACATTAATGTAGAGATTTGTTCTACAATAAAAGCAGTGAAATATCTTTACAAGTACATTTATAAAGGTCATGATCGTGTCACTTTCAACTTGGTTTCTGAAACAAACAATCAACAAGTTGATGAAATCCAACAATTCCAGTCAGCCCGATGGATTGCTCCCCCAGAAGCAATGTGGAGAATATATGGATTTATTATCAATGAGATGTCCCCAGCAGTGTATAGTTTGCATTTACATTTGGAGGATCAACACCTGGTCACTTTCCAAGCAAACGACGATCTAATTAACATCCTCAATTTAGACCGTTCTAGGAAAACTATGCTAACACAATTCTTTGCATTAAATCGAGTAGATGAAAATGCAAAGAAATTACTGTACAAACAAATTCCAGAATATTATGTTTGGAACCATCAACACAAAGAATGGACTCCCCGAAAAATGAAAACAGTCATAGGTCATATTGTTACAGCAAATCCATTTGAGGGTGAGCGTTATTTCATGCGGATATTGCTAAACCATGTAAAGGGACCGATGTCCTTTGAAGATCTTAGAACAGTCGAGGGCATTTTGGCCCCCACATTATGTGAGGCAGCAACAATGCATGGTTTGTTACAAAGAGACAGTAGCTTAGAAGACTGTTTACATGAAGCATCTTTATATCAAATGCCATCCAGTTTGAGGCGACTGTTCGCAACAATATTGGTATATTGTAATCCAACCAATCCAAGAGACCTTTGAGAACGTTTTGAAGAAGATATGTCAATTGATTTCAAATCTTCAGAAGATTCTACATCGACTGCAAGATATCATGTATTAAGGTCAATCTCTTCTACAATTGAATCAATGGGGAAAAACATTAACTCTTACCATCTTCTTGATGAAGACATTTCTTTCGATGGAAATGAATTTCAATCTAGAGAAATCGATGATGAGTTGGGTGTTGAAATTCCAGAAGAAGATATTACATCTTCAAGATCACTTAATAGCGAGCAACAACAAGTGTATAATGTAGTGTTGGAAAAAGTTTTATCAAACCAAAATGATGCATTCTTTGTATATGGCCCAAGTGGGACAGGGAAAACATTCCTATACAGGGCACTTCTGGCAACAGTACGATCAAGAAACTTGGTAGCACTTGCAACTGCTTTATCAGGTGTGGCTGCATCTATACTTCCAGGAGGTCGAACAGCTCACTCACGCTTTAAGCTTCCACTTGATACTGACGAAAAAACCACATGTTGTGTGAGCAAACAAAGTGCACTTGCAAACCTTCTTCGTGCAGCAAAATTAATAATATGGGATGAGGCACCGATGACAAGAAAACAACACATAGAGGCATTAGACAAAATGCTATGAGACATCAATGATTCTGACGTAGCCTTCGGTGGAAAGGTTGTTGTTTTCGAGGGAGATTTTCGACAAGTATTGCCTGTGGTCCGTAAAGGAACTAGACAAGAGCAGGTTAATTCCAGTCTGGTTCATTCTTACTTGTGACCTACATTGACTAAGTTTCAACTAACTGAAAATATGTGAGCAAGATTAGATCCAATGTTTTCAAATTATGTGTTATCAGTAGGTAATGGATTGCCACCCACCACAAAAGATGAAATCATCAAAATACCAAATGGGATGCTTGTTCCCTATGATGATGACAAGACTTCATTAGATCACTTAATACAAGATGTTTTCCACAACATTCAAGATTATTCAGGAAATATGTCAACTATGATGAACCGGGCCATACTAACACCAAAGAATAGTTTTGCGGATGAAATAAATGCATTGTTAATACAAAGATTTCCAGGTGAAGCCCAGCGATATTACAGTGTAGATGAGACAATAGATAAAACTGAGCAATCAGTTATGGAAGATTTCTTAAACACATTAATGCCTAATGGACTTCCGCCTCATGAATTATTACTAAAGAAAAATTGTCCCATCATGCTCCTAAGAAACATTAATCCTTCAGAGGGACTATGCAATGGAACCCGTTTGATTTGTCGGGCTTTCGATCGAAATATCATAGATGCTGAAATTGCCGTTGGACATCATATGGGAAAAAGAGTCTTCATTTCAAGAATACCATTCTTACCAAATGTGGATGATAATAGTGGTTTTCTGTTTAAGCGAACTCAATTTCCTATAAGATTAAGTTTTGCAATGACCATAAATAAGTCACAAGGCCAAACATTAGATTATGTTGGGATTTATTTACCACAACCAGTATTTTCTCATGGCCAATTGTACGTGGCTTTATCAAGGGCAAAGACACGTCTACAGTGAGGATTTTAATTCGACCAGTGACTACTGATAAACTTGACAAAAACTACACCAAAAATATTGTGTACATAGAATTATTATCAGCATCATGTTTAAATTAATGTTTACGTAAGTAATATTCATAGATTTTATTAATCTATTTTCAATCCATTATTTGATAAATTAATAATTCAAATACATTATATTTATGTGTGTAATATTCTTTTATCTTTACAGGAAAAAATGTCGACAATATGTACATCGATCAACAAGATCACACCAAATACAAAACCCTGGAAAATCAAGATGATTGTGGCAGATAAATCTCCAAAGCGAACAAGTCGTTCCTCAGTAGTCAAATACCAAAATCTAATATTAATTGACCAACATGTATCATGTTTGTTATAATATATATTAGTTTGAAAATTACTAATACTCTCCTAAATGAATGTAGCATACCTCTATTTATCATTTGCAACTCATATAATACAATATTAAACATTATTTCTTAAAATTTTGGTTCAGGGGAATCGAGTCCAATCAGTAATTTATGGAACAGATATTGACTCTAGGGAGGACACTTTAAAATTGTTTCACTCTTATTATATCAGTGACGCACTTGTCAAAAATGCCAACCCAAGGTACAAGATTGGATCATATGAATATGATTGGACCCTCAACTCAAGAACACTAATAGAAGATGTAGAAGAACAAGACAATCAAATAGATGCGCCAAAATATAGCATCGTTCCATTTACAGACTTGCACTCTTACAAAGACTCAGCTGAACGAATAGGTATTTCAAATTTAATTCATATACAAATTGATTATCATCAAAATAACCATTTTCTTATTTCAATATGTAGATTTCTTAGCTGTTGCAATCCAGATTGAATCAACAAAAGAGATAACCACAAAATTTCAACAACAAACAATCCAAGAGATATATCTTATCGATGAAAGGTAAAAAAAAAAACATACTTTCAATTACATTTAGTATTGATATTACTTTACAAAATGTACACTAACATTTTTTATTCAATCTAATTTGTCAGCTTCAACCAAATAAAATTGACTATGTGGGGTCGGTTTATTCAAGACGAATGCAAAACAATAACAAAAATTATTGAAGAATACCCAATAATATTGGGAACACAAATAGTTGTTCGAACATATAGAGATACTTACAAATACATAACTTATATATTCTTATATCTTTGATATACTTTCATTAATATAAATCTCAAATTGAACACAGGATTTTCCTTATCATCACGTTCATCAAGTACTTTTACAATCAATCCTCAAATTCCAGAGGCAACTGCAATGAAGCAATGGTAATACCCCCATATTAAAATACACATATTGCTCAAATTACTTTACATTTAGTTATATTATTTTCATACAATCTTCCTATATTTATTAACTTTTATTACTATTCCCTTTTTATTCTAAAAGGCGAATAATAATACACTGAAAATCAAAAGTATCATTGAAACGTCATTGACACATCTATTTACTACTATATCATCTACTGGACTTCAAAAAACCGTCAAAATTCGTGATATTCCCCGTGCAATGAAGGCTTTGCAATCTATGGAGGTAAATATTACTTTTTTATTTCAATTTAATAACAAAGTACAATTATTAACTTTCTAAAGAAATATTCTTATTTGATGTAGAAAAAATACTTTTGGATAGAAGCAAAGATAAATATAATTGATTTTGCCCAAATGTACTATTACATGTCGTGTGCGACATGCCATAGAAAAATACGACATAAGTATGACGAAATAATTGTTTGTGAAAATCCAAACTGCAAACAGCGAGGCACCCCTACACCACAGTGAGTACATTTTATTTAAATTTCTAAATAAATTATAAATTTTAAAAAACTAATATTCACATTAAAACTAATATATTTAAATAAATTTTAAGTGCTAGGGCATATGTGCAACTAGAAGATGATACTGGAAAGTTCGATGCTGTTATGTTTGGAGAAGTAGTAGAAAAGACATTTGGTAGTTCTGCAGTCCAGTTGATGGAAAATTCTACACAGGTAAGAATAAATATTACTACATTTCAAAATAATACATATGAAAAATACCATAATTTATATAAATTAACTCTAAATTGTTCTTGTAGGAAATTCCTCAACACATTGAAATTGTTACAAATAAATTAGCAACAAAAAAATGGACAATCAAATTGTTCGAAGATGAAGAAATAATGAATAATGTGAAATACAAACATTTCATTATTCTCTCAATTGAAGCCAAACAAGATAACAACAAGGATGAATTATCATCCTAAACTACAAAGACAAATTAATCTCTTTCTTCATTTTTTTTAATTATTTATTTATTTAGACAAAATCACATTCTTTATTAAACTATATAAAAAAAAAAAAATTATTTACAATGTTATTATTTGAATTCCAACAATATTTTTAGTAATATCTTTATGTCATACATTATATTAAATATTGTCTTTTAAAATATATGACACTAATTATAGGAAATTTATTCATTTGGAACCCGTATTTTTACAAAATATCATTTTGGTACTCTTTTTTTCAATAATCAATCATATGGTACTATTTATTTCAAAATCATAGATATTTAGTATCTAAACTCAAATTTCATAAATACAATTTTTATCAATATGATCAAACTGTCATCAATTATATGTAATTAAGTAATTAAATTTATATTTGGAACTCATATAATTTAGAGAAGTTTTATTAAATTGGTAAAATTATATCAATTAAATACATAGTACCAAATGACTATTAATGTAAATATAGGGTAGCAAAACGATACTTCACAAAAATATACTGTACCAAATGATTACCTACCCTTGATTAAATAATAAAATTTAATACAAAAGCTATAAAATAAAACTAAATTCACATATTTTCTTAATATAACTAAGCAAAAGTGCATTGCACGTTGCTTTCTGCTAATATATATATATATATATATATATGATTAGTGATTGAATAAAATACTTCATTGTTATGCTTAGTATA
Source organism: Humulus lupulus (assembly GCF_963169125.1). Classification (NCBI taxonomy): domain Eukaryota; kingdom Viridiplantae; phylum Streptophyta; class Magnoliopsida; order Rosales; family Cannabaceae; genus Humulus; species Humulus lupulus. The sequence goes on along the minus strand of NC_084801.1, from coordinate 138,886,168 downwards.
TATTTGGTGCAATTGTTGAGGATGGAACTGGTGTAAATATCATCATTATTTCTTTTTTTTTTTTTTTAAACTATGAGTTGGAAATGCTCTATATACATTAAACTGTATTTTTTTTTAATAATGCTATCATAAATGGTTGTTGGGGCCAAGCCCACCTCAAAATTTTGAAAAAAAAATTATGAAAATTTATTTGTGTTTGCGCCCTCCTTAAAAAAAAATTATTTTTTAAAATTGGCCCCCCTTCAAATACATCATTAATTCTTAGTTACGGTTCCAAGTAAAACAATAGATATTGGATTATATTAGTGGAGTGGAGATACTAAGGGTTGTTTGGTATGATGTAAAGTGAAGGTAGGAATGAAAATGTATGATTGGTTTGCGATTATAAAATTATATTTTTGAAAAGTAGGATTTTTAAATGAAAATCTGAATTTAGTTACTAAAAATATATTTCTGAAAATGTGATTGGTTCAATATCAGTAAACTGTTTTTTAGTTTTAAAAAACTGAATCTGTTATTGGTATTAAATTTGAAAATATAACAGAAACTGAATATGTGGGATTTTGGAAAATAATTTCACAAAAGTGAGACTTTTCTCGTTTTCAATTTTTCTTAACAAATTTTGGATACAGATTTGAATTTGATTTTAAAAAATAAACTACCAATCACTAATTATAATGGGTCTCACTAATTTTAAGTATTTAAAAACATAAAATTGAATCTCAATAGGATATCAATCAGACCCTAAAATACTTTTTATATTTAATTCAATTTCTTAGAGTGTAAAGTTAATAATTTTTGTGTGTCTCATATGTATTTTAATAATAAATTGAACTATTTTATACACTTGAGTTTCATATTACTTTTATTCTAAGTCTTTCTACATTTTTTATAGTAACTCAACTACTCAAAACAATAACTGCCAATTGAAAAAGTCAAAAATAGAAGATTTCGTAAGATGAAGATATATATATATATTTATTTATTTATTGAACTACTAATCTATGCACAATATACATTATGTATTGCTTTCATGCTTATCCTTATACTAAGAATAAATACATATATAATACACTGTAAATTTTCAATGCATTAATAATTACCCTCTTTTGAGTTTTGATGACAGCTCATATATATATCCTACGCCATTGTATCATCATTCATTATCCGTTGTTATCCACTTTGAATATTCTGATCATAACTCCATAATTAACCTTAATTAATTTGTTTAGGGATATGTAGTATGCTTATTATACAAACAAAAAAATTATTAATCATTCCCATAAGAAAGAAAACGACAAATAAAAAGTAGATATAACACTTTGACTTACTCATAATGACTTATTAAAAAAACAAAGAACATATATATTTATTATATTTAAAATCAAGAGATGGTGATTTTCATGGTCATGCAAATGCAATATAATACATATAATACAATATTACTACTAATAATTTGCAATTAATGTGGATAATAGGCCATGGAATTGGAATATATGATCCTATGTGTCAGCAAAATCCATTAATTGTTTTTTTTAGCAAAACCCGTTAAATTAATTAATAATACTTTTACTTAATTAGTCTAAACTTGAGTTGCGCGTGGATGGCTTCATACAAGTGTACAAAAGATGATAATAATATTCTCATCAGCAAGCAAATTAAAACTAAAATTTGGCCTCTAGCTTGGAGAAAAGGGCAAATGATCGTAAAAAGCTAGGGCTAATTAGCTTAACAAACCCATTATTATTGATAGAAAATAATTAAAGAAATGTGCATCTTTTGGTGTATATGTACAACGAATGAGAGAATAGTACATATAATACCTAATAAGCTAAATATATACATATATAAACATTTATATTAGGCCATGAATTAAAGTATGCTTACAAGATTTTCCAATATAGCTGATGATCGATTTGACCCTCTTAATGACCAATATACCAAGTTCTTATATATATATATATATATATATCAATTTTTTTTTATTGGGGCTTTACTTTAAGCTCTACCGGAAGGGCTCTTAGTGTTTCTCGACCCGTGAACAGTTTTTGGCGCGACTTTTTTTTATGAGCGTGTATATTGTAGCTATTTAGAGCATCCTGCAAATTTTCAGAAAATTCCGAATAGTTTACAGTACCGAAAACTAGGTTCAAACATGTTGTTTTCCACGCGCATAAAAAAAATTAGTCACACGTGCATCAACATGTTTGAACCCAGTTTTCAGTACTGTAAACTATTCGGAATTTTCTAAAAATTTACAGATGCTCTAAATAGCTACAATATACACGGTCATAAAAAAAAATCGCGCTGAAAACTGTTCACGGGTTGTAAACACTGAGAGCCCTACCGGTAAGACTTAAAGTGAAACCCCTATAGGAGAATTCCCCTACATATAACAGTTTTTGGCGCGATTTTTTTTTATAACCGTGTATACTGTAGCTATTTAGAGCATTCTGCAAATTTTCAGAAAATTCCGAATAGTTTACAGTACCGAAAACTAGCTTCAAACATGTTGTTGCATGCGTGACTAATTTTTGTTATGCGTGTGGAAAACAACATGTTTGAACCTAGTTAAATAGCTACAATATACACGGTCATAAAAAAAATCACGCCGAAAATTGTTCACAGATCGAGAAATATTGAAAGTCCTACCAGTAAGGCTTAAAATGAAGCTCCTATAAAAAAATTATCCAATATATATTATTAATTTATATGTGTGTGTATAAATCTATATATACAATAAGAAATGGCCTCTCATTTTGCTGCGTCTCACTTTATATTCTCTATGCACATAGAAACTCTTTAGACCGTTGTAGAGCTCATCACTCTGCTATATTTGCCCCTTGTTTTCTCCACTTTTTCTTTTTCTTTATTTTATCAAAAGTCTTTTAATTTTATTATATGAAGATGACAAGATCTACTTTACCAAAAGTAAAGTTGTTAAGGTTTATGAGAGTAATAATACGGTCCATTATTTTTGTCATCATGTTATGGACTTTTGCAGTGATCATGATGATGAGCTCATCAGATTCCTATTCTTATTCTTCTTCCCATATTTCTTCTGCATCTTCTTCTTCAACCACTCCAAAAAATGATAGGATCGAAATTCTGCTTCGCGAACTATTAGGGCGTGTTCGTCTGTCGAAATCCGAGTTCTACCACAGAAAATTGATGCTTGATGATGACCGTGCAAGAACAGATAGGGTTTCACCTGGTGGACCAGATCCTCAACATCATTGAGATTCATTATCTCACTAGTTTTATCAGAGAAATAATAATTGAGATTTTGGATAATTGTATGTACCAGCAGTCAAGTTGAGAGTTTTTAAAATGCTTGAATAAATAATAGACATATTTCAATGGGGGGAAGGAAATAATTTCCTCATATGGTAGCTTAGTATAAATGTTGAGACTTTTATTCGCTTAAATATTAATGTTTCTTTTTAACCTTTTTGTCGCCGGTTTTAATAATAGTATAATACTATAGGTGAGCTATAAGAGCTGAGAAGCTTTGATAAACTGAGAGAAAAAATGAATCAGGAAACGAAGAGAATCGTGAGTAAATGAATTATGCTTCTCATCAATGTGATGAAGAAGCTGAAGTGTTCACTATATATATGAATGTATTACACAGAAAAGAGAGGTTGTTACATAAACCGACTGATGACATCAGCGGTATAATTCAGTTATAACAGAACGTAACTAACATGAGCTACACAGTTCTAACACCCCCCTCAAGTTACACTTGGTTGAGAAAGAGTTAACTTGTCTAATAAGAACAAGAACTGAGTAATGTGTAAAGGCTTAGTGAACAAATCGGCTATTTGAGATGGAGAATCAATATAGTGAACTTCAAGAAGCTTAGCAAGCACACGATCGCGCACGAAATGCAAGTCTATCTCGATATGCTTAGTCCTTGCATGCAAAACAGGATTAGAAGCAAGAGATCGTGCACTAACATTATCACACCAGACGATCGGAGTGGAGGAGATAGACAAATGCAGTTCAGAGAGAAGAGACTGCAACCAAATGATCTCAGCCGTGGCAAGCGCAAGAGATCGATACTCAGCTTCGGTGCTGGAACGAGCAATCACTGGTTGTTTCTTGGAGGACCAGCTGATGAGGTTGCCACCAAGATAAATGCAAAAACCAGAAGTGGATTTCCGATCATCGAAGCACCCTGCCCAGTCCGCATCCGTAAAAGCCTGAAGATCCAAGACTGAAGAAGGCTTAAAATGGAGACCAAGCGACGATGTACCAACTAGGTAACGTAAGATGCGCTTACATGCAGCCCAATGAGCAGTGGTGGGAGATTTGAGGTATTGGCTCAATTTGTTGACAGAACAGGCAATATCAGGCCTGGTCAACGTAAGATACTGTAATGCTCCAATAGTGCTACGATAGAGAAACGGATTCTCCAATGGTTCACCAGACTGAGAACTAAGTTTGGTGCTAGGACACATCGGGGTTGGTTGAGCTTTGGCTTCAAGCATGTTGGTGCGCGTAAGAAGATCAACGATATACTTGCATTGATTAATGTAGAGGCCAGTGCTATCCTTGTGAACTTCGAAGCCAAGAAAGAAAGTAACAGGTCCGAGCACTTTGAGAGCAAACTTCTGATGCAACATGCGAATATGACTCTGAATATCATCAGGATTATGTCCAGTGATGAGAATGTCATCCACGTAAATAAGAAGCAATAATAGACAACCATTCTTGTGAGAGATAAACAGGCTGGAGTCAGATTTTGAGTGAGCAAAACCCCAATGAAGCAGGCTGTCCTTAAGTTTTTCGAACCAAGCACGTGGCGCCTGTTTCAGACCGTAGAGTGCTTTACGAAGTTTGCAAACGTGGTCAGGAAACTGAGAGTTGACGAACCCTTTGGGCTGAACCATATAGACTGTCTCATGCAAATCACCATTGAGGAAGGCGTTATTGACGTCAACATGCTGAACATCCCAGTGAAACATAGTAGCAAGAGAAAAGATGGTACGAATCGTGCATGGCTTAACTACAGGACTGTACGTCTCGAAATAATCACGGCCCTCGGTTTGTTCAAACCCACGAGCAACAAGTCTGGCTTTGTAACGATTGAGAGAACCATCCGCATTCTGCTTTACGCGAAATATCCACTTGTTAGAAACAATCGGAGTGTCAGGAGGCGGAGGTACCAACGTCCATGTTTGATTACGTTGTAAGGCATCAAACTCACTTTGCATGGCAGCATGCCAGTGAGGAATAGCTAAAGCCTGTTTAGCTGTAGCAGGAGTATCATCGGGGGATAGCTCCGCATGAAAAACACGAGGTTTATGAATGCCATGTTTGGACCTCGTAATCATGGAGTGAGTGTTGGTATTATCAGGTGGAATGGGAGGATGTATTTCGAGGTGGTCAATAGGTATTTGGTTTGGAGGTAATATAGGAGAGGGTATGGAAGACGAAGAAGAGGATGATGGGGTCAAGGAAGTTGGGGATAAGCTGGGAGAAGCCGAGGATGAGTTAGAAATTGGAGATAAAGGAGATGCATCTGGTAAAGGTGGTATAGGAGGGTCGGGTACAGGGAGTTTATAGGCATCAATATGGATATAATGGTTTACAGGTGGGGTAGGAGCTGGGTTTGTGGAAAATAAGGAAGGATATGGGAATTCAAGTTCATTGAACCGAACACTCCGTGATGTATAAACTTTCCCACTGGGATGAAGACATCGATACCCCTTCTGATTTAAACAATATCCAATAAAGACACATTTGGCAGATCTAAATGCAACCTTATGATCATTATACAGTCGTAATAAAGGAAAGCATGAAGAGCCAAATACCTTGAGCATCGAGTAGTCAGGTGGAATGTGATGAAGAGCCTCAAATGGAGACAAGAACTCAAGCTGAGGTGTGGGCAGGCGATTGATCAGATAGGCAGCTGATGTAAACGCTTCCCACCAAAATGATAAGGGAATATGAGCTTGAGCTAACATAGTGAGGCCAGTATCAACCGCGTGTCGATGCTTGCGTTCCACTCGACCCATCTGTTGATGAGTATGGGGACAAGAGTTTCTACGTTCAATACCAAGTTGTTGAAACAACATGTATAATGGTTTGAACTCAGCACCTAAATCTGTCTGAATACTCTTAATTTTCACCTCAAATTTTCGTTCAACGTAAGCATTAAAATATTTGAACAGATGGCACACTTCAGATTTAGCTTGCATTGGAAAAAGCCAGACATAGTTAGAGTAATCATCCACAAAGCTGAGATAGTATTTATAGCCATGCATGGAAGGATAAAACGATGGACCCCAAACATCACTGTGAACAAGCTCAAAAGGAGAAGTAGTTTTATTGCTAGTCGGTTTGAAAGAAAATTGATGCATCTTGCCTATTTGGCAAGCATCACAAAAACTGATTGTATTACATTTGCTTGAAGGTGAAATAAGAGACAGTGCCTTGGTTAATACAGGTAAAGAGGGGTGGCCAAGTCTTTGGTGCCAAACAGCAGCAACATTGCTCCCGGAAGGTACAGGATTGCTATCTGTGGTACAGTTATACGCCACCTTATTTATCAAGCCACCAGAGCTTTTATTCGAGGAAGAGACATGATCAGATAGCTGGAGTTGATAAAGACCTTCACGAAGAGTGCCTGTGAGAAGGACCTGCCTCGAAATCTTGTCCTTAATGAGGCAACAAGAGGAATCAAACTCCAAAATCACATTATTGTGAGATATACTCAACAGATTTTTCGTTAGACTTGGAACATGCAAAATATCCTTTAGGATTAATGATTTGTTGCGATCAAAAGTATGTAATGAATCGCATCCAGTGTGTAGTATAGGTATAGAAGAGCCATTACCTACAAGAACCTTTGCTTTCCCTTTGTAGTCAGCCTTTTGAGAAAGCAATGCAGGATCAGTGGCCATGTGGTTCGTAGCACCAGTATCCAGATACCAAGCATTTGTGTTGGAGTCATTAGCATTCGATTCAGTAATAAAGGCCTGGGGACTTTCAGTGTTATTGACAGTGGTTGTGGAAGGTGAAGGTGGATCAGAACTGTAATTGGAGTCATAGCGATGATAACATTTGATGGCCGAATGACCATGGCGACCACAAACTTGACAGATAAGGCGAGATCGGCCAGGATTCCGTCCATTGTAATTAGATCTGCCACCACGCGAAGGAGGCCGAGATCCACGATTGAACGAACGTCCAGATCCACGAAGAGACAGAGTAGCTAGATTAGCTTGAATAGTGTCCACAGAAGAATTAGCCAGTTGCTGTTGAAGACGCATCTCCTGGCTGTGTAAACTGAATTGAAGTTCTTGAATGCTAAGAGGCTTAGATCTGTTGGTGAGATTAACCACCGTTGCCTCAAACTCAGGTCCAAGGCCGCTGAGTATATAGAGACAGAGGCTATCATCACTGATTGGTTCACCTGCTTGAGTGAGAATATCAGCATATTGCTTCATTTGTAGGATATATTCATCCACGGAGGACGATCCTTTCTTCGTCGATTGGAGCAATCCACGAATCTGAAGCACACGAGCCTTAGATCTGGTGACGAACAGACTAGCGAAGACGTTCCAGATCTCGGCGGAGGTGCGGCAGTGAATAACATGTCCAAGCATAACATCAGAGACCGAATTCATTAACCAGTGCATCAGAAACTGGTCTAGTCTACTCCATTGAAGATATGCTGGATTAGGAATGTTACCTGCAAGATTCATCGGCGGAGGAGGTGAAGTGCCAAGAATATAGGCATCAACATTGTAAGCTCTGGCAGCTGCAAGAACTAGAGCGCGCCAGCAGGAATAATTCGTCCGATCCAGACGGAGATGAAGCGGAAGGAGATGATTGTTGGGGAGGCCAACAAGATCGATCGCCGGAGCTACCATTGGCGGTGGTGGAACAGGTGGAGCATCAGCTTGAGCGACAGTATTGTTGGAGCCATCGGTAGCCATTGCGGAGTCGACTGATACCATGTGAGAGCTGAGAAGCTTTGATAAACTGAGAGAGAAAATGAATCAGTAAATGAAGAGAATCGTGAGTAAATGAATTATGCTTCTCATCAATGTGATGAAGAAGCTGAAGTGTTCACTATATATATGAATGTATTACACAGAAAAGAGAGGTTGTTACATAAACCGACTGATGACATCAGCGGTATAATTCAGTTATAACATAACGTAACTAACATGAGCTACACAGTTCTAACAAGAGCAACTCTAATACTGTGAAATTAGTGATGCAAAACTAAAATATAGCACACTATTATACCAAAAATAAATTATTTTAATAATGTGTCAAATTTAACAGAGAAAATAATATATTATTTATTTGGAGCAACATTAATTAATTATTATTTTTATTTATTTTTATGTTATTTTTAATATTTTATAATTACTTTTAGTGCAGAAAAAAATATAAATGAAGACTATTTATATAATTAGATTTTTAGATATTTGTACAATTAAAATGAAAATTATTACTTTTTTATATTTTCAATAAATATTAAATGAGTTAATGAAAGATTTATATTTGCATTAAATTTTACAATTGTGCTCCGATATATAATTGTAAAAGTTGTGTCAATTATATCACAATATTAGAATCTCCTATTGGAGATGTTCTATTAGTCCAATGAAGAGCTATAAAAGTGGTGTGTTATCATTTTTTAACACAACTTGACAAAAAATTAGACTAATATGTGTCAAATTTGACTCACAATAAATATTAACTTTTTTATTTACTATTCTGCCACACTAAGAGCACTCACAACCGGTGATTTACTATATTCTTTAAAATACATCACCAAAACACTACTTTTTCTATTTTACCTTTAACTTTTATATTATATCATATATCAGCTTCTCTATTTTTTTTCTCTACATTATTTAAATATTATATATTTTTTTTCATTTTAAATATTTTCTCTCACTTTCAATAATACCCCTATAACAATAATATTTATATATCTTTTAATATTTACAATATTTATGTATATATAATGTCAAATATAATTATACTCTATTTTTAATTAATCCAAATTTATAAATAAAATATATTTTCCTAACAATATTTAAATATTATATTTTTTTATTCATTTCAAATATTTATCTAACTATCAGTCCATAATTAAAGATATTGTAAGAAGACAAAATAATAATTACAATTTAAATAAATTAAACATTACTAACTTTTGACTTGTTGCTAGTTTCACTTAATATAAAAATAATTAATGAGAGAAAGACATTTAAATAAAAAAAAAACTAGAAATGTAGCATGAAGAGAGAGAGAAAGGAATATAAATTAATAAAAAAATAATTTAGAGTATGTACAATATGTTATAAATATAGCTTGATCCTGTAACAAAAGTAAACAATTTATATATGATACAGTAACCATTGAAGCATCTTTTTTGACCATTTCTTTAAAAATTTGAAGATTTGTTGATTTTACTGACTGCTCTATCTAATGTATCTTATATTAATTTAAATTTTTTTACTTATTTATTTAATAAATTATTTTATATACTTTCAATTTTTTTATTCCTAATATCTCTTCTATATAATAAGTGTGTAGATAATAGAAATTCTAGGTTTTAACAGTTTTTTATTTTTTTAATGTTAACTTTAATAGAATATTATTATATTTAACAGTAGTTTGTAAACCCTTAAATTTAAATAAAATAAAATAAATAATTAAGAAAATTAAAATATGATATTTTTTTAGATATTTTATAATGATAATTATTTAAAAATAATAAATAATTAAACAAATTAAAATATGATATTTTTGAGATAATTAAACTTAAATTCATTTATTAGAATAATATCATATTAAACATATAATACAATCTACTATAAATTAGCAACAAATTGTTTTTTTTTTAAACTTAAATTTAAAATCCACGTATGATATTTAATATTATATTAAACATATAATATATAATCTATTGTTGTCACTCCCAAATATAAAAGCTAGAACAAACATAAACTTAAACAAAAATAAATAAATTATTTAATTAAAATAGAATATTTATTTCAAAATTTATATGACATTAATATAATTTTAATAAAAATAATTAATAAATCTTATAAATAAAACTAAGCAAACGTGCATATTGCACGTTGTTTGTATATAGTATATAAATATATACGGCCTAATTAAAGTATAATTTTATCATTATGTGTTATTTTTACTCACGAGCAACTTTTTGTTTTTACTAAACGTACATTTAGTCACAAAAAGATTATATTATAACTAAAAATTTGACTTTTTTTTTAAGTCTTACTCCATTCAATAAATTAAATTGGGAAATTATTAGTCCCTCATTGCCTCATGTACTTTTGAGGTTTTATATCCTTCTCATGAGACAAACTTTTTTATACTATAGTTTTTTTTAAATGGATTCACTTACTTTATTGCCTGTTGATTTACCGAGTGAATCAGATTTCAAGACTATGAAAAGCTGTGGTTAATTGATATTTTTTTTTAAAAAATAAATAAAGGAGGGGTTATTTCTAAGGGTAATAGTGTAAATTGATTTTATTGTTGGGATATATTTTGACTTCACATATATGTATGTAGTTTTGCTTTTTTGCCGAGGTGGACTTTCTTTTCTTACGGTGTCGTATTTATGATATATCCGAGTTTTGGTTTTTAGGCTTTCGGTTGGATTTGGTGCGGATTTTACCATTTTTGTTTTAGAAAATTATATTTTATATGAGATGTTTAATAAATTCTGCAAAAAGATGATTTTTTTAAAAAAAAAGTTAATTTATGATTTTTTTTTTAAGAATTTTCACTTTTATGGGTTTATTTTCTCATGTTTTTGTATAAAATGTAGTTTATGTCATAGTTTTACTCTTAATTAAGTTTTATTAATTTGGAATGATATTTTGTAATTTGATTATTATCTTTTTAGCTTATTTGTTTTTTTTATTTTAAAATTTTCTTTGGTTGTTTTGCAATTTTTTTTCTCTTTTTTTGTAATATGAATTGTGTTTAAAATTCTTTTTTATTTATTATAAACATTTTTTTCATATTTTTTAAATTGTACGTTTTTTTTTTTCAAATCTTGGGTAAGATAACCAGTTACTTGATTGATCTTTAACAGTTATGTAAAAAAATCCTAGAGCTAGATTAAATAACATGTACCAGGAGGGGGTAACTAGTTATCTTGAGATGAGTAACTTTCTAACATAAGAGGGATAACCAGTTACCATAAGAGGGGTCACGGGTTACTCATTTAAATATAAAAAGAAACATCAAATTTGAAGGAAAAAGAGGAAGAACTCTTTATTAAAAAAAAATAAAGAAGTAACTATGATTTTAGTAACATAGGTAACCAGTTACCATAAAGAACCTGGAAATACACACACACACACACATCATAATGTAAAGGTAACTAATTATCTCCATAAATATACACATAAAGAACGTGAAGGTAATCAGTTACCCTCAAAAAATATACACACAAAGAACGGGAAGGTAACTAATTACCACAGATCTGAAGATAGAAAAAAAAAAATCAGACCCACCCCATTTCCCTTCTCTTTTATCTTCTTCATATAATTTTTTTTCTAGATTTGAATATTCCTATCATAGTAACAGGTTCACGTTTTCATATTTTTATTAGTTTTCTTTCCAAATTTTGGTGTTCCTTTAAGTATTACAGTAAAAAGAAATTGCTAAAAAAATTGATTTGATTTTTTTTACATATAGTGGAAAAAAAACTATAAAAAAATTACAATAATAAATAAAGAAATAGTAAAATAATTATATAATGTTAAAATATATGTGTAAAACAAAGGAAAAAAAAAAGAAAATTGAATGAGAAAAGAATAAGTACAAAAAATGAAGAAAAAAGAATGAAAAAAAACTTAGGAAAGAAAACTAAAAAAATATGAAAAAAATAAAAGAAATGATGAAGAAAAAAAAAATGAATGAATAAAAATGAAAAAAATGAGAAAAATAATGGAAAAATGGAAAGAAAAAATATGAATGAAAAAATTGGTAGAAAAAAAATAAGAAGAAAAAGCTCATATGTGTGAAAAAAGAAAAAAATTGAAGGAGAAAATAATAAATACAAAAATAAAGAATAAAAATAGACGGAAAAAAACAGAAAAAAAAAACAATATAAATGAAAAGAAAAAAATAGATAAATGAATAAAATGAGAAGAATAAGAAGAATGGAAAGAAAAAAAATAATGAATGAATAAATTGGTAGGAAAAAAAGAAGAAAAAATAAGTAAGGGAAAAAGAAAAAATTGAAAAAATATGAAGAAAAAAAACAAAACAATACAAATGAAAAGATAAAAAAAATAGATAAATGGATAAAAATGAGAAGAAGAATAAGAATGAAAAAATTGGTAGAAAAAAAAAACATAAAAAATGGAAGAAAAAATAAGTTAGGAAAAAAGAAAGAAAAAATAAATGAAAAACAAATAAAAAAATGAAGGAAATTTTTTTTAAAAACATACTTTCAAAATAAAAAAAAACATAACTATATTAAAAAATGCAGTATTTTTATATTTTAGTTAACTACTAATTATGTTTCTCATACTTTAATTTTTTTCTTTATTAAATTTTCCTATACAAATTAAAAAAAATATAATTCTCATATTTTATAAAAGTCATATTTGTTAAAAAATTAATTTTTTTTTCTTTTAAAATTTGAGTTTGGGAGAAATTTGTTCGGTAGATTTTTTGATTTATTGACCTTAACTTTCATTGTTCAATTGGTAATTTGTTTTATGTTGTCTGTAATTGAAATGTTTAACATTGACAAGGTTTCTCTGAATAGTTGAACTTGATATTGAGTGATGAACCCAATGTATAAATTTTGTTGGAAAACTTATTTTTGTACTGCCTGTGTTCACTGCAGACACCATACTGAACAACCTTCTCATTGCACAACAGACTTTATATGTGTCCTCTGTATAAAATCTCTTTAATAGTCCTCGACCATCTGTCGGATTATTTCACAGTAGACCAAGGAAGAAACAAAAAAGCATACAGGTATTACTTAACACCAATCTTATTCTCTCCTTTTTTTTCCTTCACTTTTTGAGTGTCGTATAATTATATAATATATATATATATATATATTTATATTGATCCACTTTGGTAGTTAGGCTATTTAAACAAGATTCACTCCATAGTAGTAATTAAGCTTATTTCTTTGTTAAAATTATTTTCGTTTGCAGACAGTTGAAATAAATATATATTTTTAATTTGGCAAATTATTAGGTCTTAAATTGTACACACCTATTTTAGAAAATAAATAAGTAAAATTGTGCAGCTCGTTCTATCAAGAATTGAAAACTAAAGTTTCTTATATGATTTGCTCAAAAAAAAAAAAGTTTCTTACATGATCAATTTTAATATTTTTAAATAAAATAAAAAATATGAGTGTTTAATACAATCTTAAATATAAATTAAAAAAAATTAAAACATATAATGAGTTCTTTTATATTATATTGTTTGTTCAATTAAAATTTTTTCATCATTGTCTTGTTCTAATGATGACCATGACTTGTAGGAATTAGAAGGCTATACTCAAGTTAAAGGAAAAGATTTAAAATTTTAATTCTACTTGAATTAGAATGTGCTTCTGATATGCCCAGATTTCGAGCCATGTTAAATGTGACCTCGAAAGTTGGATTCGCAACGAATGAACTCGTAAAGTTTGAAGTATGCTCCAGGACTAAATATCGAGCCTGCAAGACTGAGACGACCTCGAATGTGGGGCCTCGAAATATTCACGATCTCGAAGGGTAGCTCCCGAGACGCATCTATCCTCAGGGAAGACCTCGGATCAAGGGTTCCGAGCCTGACACACGTATAATCTCGAAGCCATGTGACCTCGGGAGATGTCATTAGCTCGAAAGCTGATGAGAAATATGGGAGAATAAGGCCCTGGAGATATATGATAATGACCTTAAACATCTACAAGTGTTGTCTATAAGGGACGTGTTCTGCATTTATTATTGTAAATCCCATAAAATCATGGGATATTATTTGATTAGTTATACGCCCCCTGGTCTTCAGGGGACGTTTCCTTTTATATCGGATTGCAGGCATTTAAAGCCATTTAATTTATTTACACAAAAAGAGTAACTACCCAAAATATGTGGGATAGTATTATGCATCCTTCTCTATAAATAGAGAGGTCATGCACCATTGTAAATGACAGAAATTCTGAACCTTGAGAGAAAACTCTGAAGAATTCATGCTTAAGAATTTTCAGAGATAATCTTGAGTTTAATAACAGAGACTCGTGGACTAGGCAGATTTAACTGCTGAACTACATAAAAAAATCGTGTTTTGTATTGTCATATTTTAATTGGCCATTACTAGTTATTGTTTACGTGCTCTTCTTTCACTGTTGACGAAAAACAGTGTCAACAGTTTGGTGCATTCATAGAGAGCCTTAAGCATTCATCCCTGAAAAAGTCATGGCCACTAACAATCAGAACACGCCTGAAGAAAATTACCCAAGACGTCCTGGAAAACAGCCAATGGAGAACCCGGATGTTGAAGAGAGAAGTGGGTCTTCTGATTCCCGGGGACCACCTCCTCCACCAAGAGATGAGGATATGTATTACAATCCTGAGTGGTATGTTCCTATTGTGGAACTTGAAAACCGACAATTGAAGCAGCTGTTGGCAGAGGCCAACAAACGGAATGAGGAGTTGACAAGGATAGCTGCAGAGGCGCAGGTGGCTCAGCCCCTGCCTCCGCGCGAAAACCAAGTCCCTCCCCCAAGGGACGTGCATGTTCCTCCCCGTAGACCCCGTGGGCGTCCACGAAAAGACGCTACCACAAGGAGGCCGACTCAACCTCCGGCACTAGCAGAGCCATCCGCTCCACCTAGGCCCCAGAGGAATACTCGGGCTCGGGCCCCAGCTAACCCGCATGTGGAAGTGCCTGCAGGAACTGAGAATAACCGAACCCCTGCAGAGGCGGACTCAGATACCTGGGAGCGCACCAAATGCGACCGACCCATCTCGGGCAAATTCTGGACCCTCTAGGCCGCGACATGGGTGGCAGCCATCGTCGCCTATACGGTTCCCTCCATCACCCATAAGATATCCTTCACCCCCCCGCAAGAACGCTCAACCCGTTCGAGATCAGGGCAAAGGGTGTGCGGGGGGAAGACAAGGAAACGGGGAGGCTTTCCAGGAGCGGAGAGGCGCCCCATCTGAAAAAAGTCAAACATCTCGGTCTCGCACGGCGGAGACGAGGCGACGTGGGAAGAATCCATCACGAAATAACCAAGCAACGAGTTTTACCAGTGATGATTCCGGAGATACCAGGTCGGTCAGTAAGCATGACCGAGGTCGTAAGAATACTGGTAGCCGCAGAAATCGTCCCGACCTGCGAGATCACTTGAATCAGAGTCGGGGTAATGGTGACCCAATAAATCCGGACCTGAGGGACCGCTTGAATAGGCGTAGAGATCCCTTGTGGAGACGCGAGCCTGGAATCACGATCAATGACAATCAATTCCAGACAGTACCTCTTACGGGCCCAGTCCAAGAAAGAATCGATCAGCTTGAAAAATCCTTTAGGCTTTTGAAGAATGAACGAGAAAATGGTCGATATGAGGACTCTAACGAGGAGCTCGAGCCATTTGCTCCCCATATTTCCAATACTCCATTTCCTCAAGGGTTTCGAATCCCTCACGTCCCAACGTTCCAAGGGAAGACCGACCCCTGTAGTCACCTGAGCACGTTCAACACCATAATGAGAGCTAGTAACGTGGGTTACGAGCTCAGATGCATGTTGTTTCCAGCATCATTGACAGGACCTGCCAAAAGTTGGTTCGAAAAATATAAGAGACACTCAATAACTTCTTGGGAGCAGTTGTCTAAAGACTTTAAGAAGTAGTTCAGAGAAATGATGGGGGTCAGACCAGAGGCATCAACCTTAACTAACGTCCGACAACAGCCGGGCGAAACACTAAAAAGTTATTTAACAAGGTTTAATCTGGAAGTCGCCCGAGCTCGGGACGTGGATGACAGTGGGCACCTAATGGCTGTCCGAGCTGGCGTAATGCCGGAAAGTGCCCTTTGGGACGACATGCAAAGAAAACCAGTAAGGTCCATAACCGAATTTAACAGACGAGCGCAGAGGTTTGTCAATGTAGAGGAAGCGAGGTCGACGCTCAATGCGACTTCCCAGCCCGAAACTACAACGATAAACGTCAACTCTGCCTCAACCTCGGCGGACCCAGCAGCTCAAAGCCTGTCACGGAGAACCCCTCCAAGAGGAAAAAGAACAAAGGAAGTAACCCCGAAGCCGAGGGAGGAAAGAAAAAGAAAGGGGAGAGATATTTCTCCGTATACAGAGTATACACCGAGCTCAATGAATCTAGGGAGAACATATACCTGGCTAATGAAAACCAAGTCCCCTTTAGGCGTCCGAACCCGATGAGAAATCAAAAATCCAAGAGGGACTCCAGTAAGTATTGCCGATTTCACAGAGACACCGGGCATACAACCGATGAATGTCGACAACTGAAGGACGAGATCGAAGGACTGATCTCGAGAGGTTACTTCTGGCAATATGTCAAAAAATAGAGTACTAGTCAGGCGGCCACGAGCCAGAGAGTAGCCGCACCTCCGACGACACAAAACAATAATTCCCGAGCTTGAGAAGAAGACAAGCCCCCGCCGATAGATGGAGAGGATGTAATAACCATCTCGGGAGGGCCTCATCTCGCAGGAGTGGGCAGGAACGCCCAAAAGAGATATGTTAACGAGCTGAAGACTGGGGACGGATCTCCTTATGAACCCGAACCTAGGGCTCCAAAAAGCCAGAGGATTGAGACACAACCAATAACCTTCACTGAGGAAGACGCATCCCATGTCCAGTTTCCTCACCATGATCCGCTGGTCATTACTCTTTAGCTGGCCAACAAAAGGGTCAACCGAGTTCTCATAGATAATGGGAGCTCAGTCAACATTCTTTACAAAGCAACCCTCGAGAAGATGGGACTCTCCCTTCGCGACCTGAAAGCGTGTGCAACTACTTTGTATGGCTTTTCAGGAGAAGGAACCGCCTGCATGGGATCCATCGAGCTCCCCGTGACCTTGGGAGACTACCCAGTCTCGGCAACCAAGATGATGGAGTTCGTGGTAGTAGACTTACCATCAGCCTACAATGTGCTGCTCGGGAGACCTGCCCTGGTCGGGCTGGGGGCAGTTTCATCAGTAAGACATCTGGCCCTTAAGTTCCCAACCCCTAGCGGGGTCGGAACATTGAAAGGAGACCAATTAGCAGGCAGGGAATGCTACAGCATCTCCTTGAGAGGAAAGAAACAGACGAACGCACAAGCACTCATCATCATACAAAACAAAGATGGAACGGTCTTAGAGATTGATGAAGAGATTGATCCAAGGATTGAGGAGAAAGTTGACCTCGAACCTTTAGAGGAGCTCGAAGAAATTCAGCTCGAGGAAGCTGATCCCTCGAAGAAGGTGAAGATCGGAAAACACCTCCAAGATGAGACAAAATAGCAATTAATTTTCTTTGTGAAGAAAAATCAGGATGTCTTCGAGTGGTCACACTCAGACATGGTGGGGATAAACCCGAATATAGCAAGCCACGCACTGAACATAGACAAAAGCTTCCCTCCGAAGCAACAAAAGCGAAGACAGCTGGACGAAGACAGAAAGAAAGCACTAAAGGAGGAGGTTGACAGGTTAAAGGCAAACCGATTCATTAAGGATGCCTTTTACCCTAATTGGGTAGCCAATCCGGTGTTGGTCCCAAAGCCCAATGGGACGTGGCGAACCTGTATTGACTACTCAGATCTCAACAAAGCTTGCCCAAAAGACTGTTTTCCGTTACCAAGGATTGACCAGCTCGTGGATGTCACGGCGGGGCACGGCCTGATGTCGTTCATGGATGCTTATTCTGGATATAACCAGATTCCCATGCATGCCCCCGACCAAGAACATACGAGCTTCATCACGGATAAAGGGCTATACTGCTATAATGTCATGCCATTCGGGCTCAAGAATGCTGGGGCCACATACCAGCGGCTCGTAAACATGATGTTTTCAGAACAAATAGGGAACAACATGGAGGTTTATGTTGATGACATGCTTGTCAAGTCTCAACTCAACAAGAACCATGTTGATGACCTCGAAGAGTGCTTCGGCGTGCTCAGAAAGTATAACATGAAGCTAAATCCTCTGAAGTGCACTTTTGGGGTGTCTTCAGGAAAATTTCTGGGATTTATTGTAAACTCTCGTGGAATCGAGGCTAACCCCGACAAGATCAAGGCCCTGATTGACATGCCCTCACCTCGGAGGCACAAAGATGTCCAAAGTTTGACTGGCAGGATGGCAGCCCTAAGCAGATTCATCTCGAAATCTACGGACCGTGGTCTTCCATTTTTCAACTTATTAAGAGGAGGTAAGAAATTTGAATGGACGGAGGAATGCGAGCTGGCCTTTCAGGAGCTCAAAAAGCACCTTGCAGAACCACCCATCCTGTCAAAACCTGAAACGGGAGAAATACTGTACCTATACCTTTCAACCACCGAACACGCGATAAGCGCAGTGCTCATTCGAGAAGAAGAGAAGGTGCAAAGACTCGTTTACTACATCAGTAAAAGATTATTGGGGGCAGAGTCAAGATACCCATTGATGGAGAAACTCGCGCTCAGTTTAATTCATTCATCTCGTAAACTCCGCCCCTACTTTCAAGCGCATCCCATCCATGTGCTGACTGATCAACCGCTTAGGCAAGTCTTGTCTAAACCAGAAGCTTCAGGTCGACTTCTTAAATGGGTTGTTGAGCTCCGACAGTTCGAGATCACCTACCACCCAAGAACGACCATTAAGGCACAGGCATTGGCGGACTTTATAGTGGAATGTACTGGTATAGCCGACGATGAGGTAATAACCACGGTCCACGAGCTGTGGAAACTTTACGTCGACGGCTCATCAAATGAAAATGGAGCGGGGGCAGGGGTCATTTTGGTTACCCTCGCAGGGAGCAGATTTCATTCTGCCTTAAGATTTGGCTTTAAAGCGTCGAATAATGAGGCCGAATACGAGGCTTTACTCGCGGGACTTCGTATAGCAAAGGAGCTCAAAGCTAGAGCTATACATTGCTACAGTGACTCCCAACTCGTGGTTAATCAAATCCTAGGAGAATATCAGGCTCGTGGTACAAGAATGACAGCTTATCTGGAAAAGGAAAAATCCGCATTGGAGTGTTTCGAGTTTTACGCAATCGAACAGGCTCCCCGAGATCGAAACTCAAATGCAGATGCCTTAGCTCGACTCGCCACATCCACCGAAAATGAAGAGCTGAATGTTGTACCCATAGAACACCTATCAGCACCTAGCATTAACGAGCCAGAAGAGGAAGATGTGTGTATGATCGAAACAGAGCCGACCTGGATGACCCCAATAGTTGATTATCTGGAAAATGGAGTCCTTCCAAAAGATCGGAACCAGGCTCGAAAGTTGATGTATCAACTTCCCCGTTACACCATTTTGGACGGGAAGCTATACAGAAGGGGATATTCCATGCCGTTACTTAGGTGCGTAACCCCTCCCGAAGCTAAGAAAATAATTGAAGAAATTCATGAAGGGTTCTGCGGAGATCACACCGGGGGGCATAGCCTGTCCAAGAAGATCATACGCCAAGGATATTTCTGGCCAACCATTAAAACAGATTCTTTCGAGTACGTGAAAAAATGCGACAAATGCCAGAGATTCGCCACGATACCCCGAGCTCCACCATCCGAGCTAACCATGTTGACTTCCCCATGGCCTTTCGCGGTATGGGGCATCGACCTCATAGGCTCTCTCCCGACTGGCAAAGGCGGAGTAAAATATGCTGTGGTCGCCGTGGATTACTTCACAAAGTGGACGGAGGCTGAACCATTGGCGACTATAACTTCAAAAGATCCTTGATTTCGTGGTAAAAAGCATCGTGTGCCGATATGGGGTACCAAGGAAGATCGTATCCGACAATGGAACCCAGTTCGATTGCGACTTGTTCACCAACTTTTGTGAAAAGAACGGCATAATAAAGAGTTTTTCATCAGTAGCCCACCCTCAAGCGAATGGCCAGGTCGAGGCTGTAAACAAAACTCTCAAAAGTTCTCTGAAGAAAAAGTTGGAGGAAGCGAAGGGACGGTGGCCCGAAGAATTGCCCCAAGTCCTTTGGGGATATAGGACCACAGCTCAAACATCAACAGGGCATACCCCGTTCTCTCTAGCATACGGCTGCGAGGCAATGTTGCCCATCGAGGTCGAAATCCCAATGATCCGAACTCCGATTTACGATCAAAGTTCAAACCACACTCAGCTCGAGGAAACCTTAGACTTGATTGAAGAAAAGAGAGAAGAGGCTCAGCTGAGAAACGCTGCTTACCAGCAACGAACTACCAGGTATTTCAACAAGAGGGTTCGAGATCGAAAGTTCTGAATGGGAGATCTGGTGTTGAGACGCGTATTCTTGGCAACACGAGATCCAGCAGCTGGAGTGCTCGGGCCGAATTGGGAAGGACCATACCAGATAGAGTCAATCATCCGTCCCGGTGTGTACAAACTTGCGAGATTGGACGGGAGCCTGGTACCGCGAGCATGGAATGGCGAACACCTTAGACCTTACTATCAGTAGTGTAGGAAAAGTGTTGCCTATAACCATGATTTTCTATCTGTATTAGTTTGTTTGCTTTTGAATTCCATCAAATAAAGATCTATTTCCTTCAATATATTATCTCTTTTTATTTTTGCAATCTCTCTTAATTTAATAACCTATGGTCACACTCATAGGATATTAAGGGGGCATCATTGGTATATATACCATCAGCTTAAAAAATAAAAAATACATAAAGTATTTGGATATAACCAGATACGCGAGCTTAGATAGTTCGGACATAACCGAATTATCAAAAACATAAAGTATTTGGATATAACCAGATACACGAGCTTAGATAGTTCGGACATAACCGAATTATCAAAAACATAAAGTATTTGGATATAACCAGATACGCGAGCTTAGATAGTTCGGACATAACCGAATTATAAAAAACATAAAGTATTTGGATATAACCAGATACGCGAGCTTAGATAGTTCGGACATAACCGAATTATCAAAAACAGAAAACGTTTGGAGTTAACCAGATGTGCAAACTTAACAGGTTTGGAACAAACCAGCCAAAAAACTAATCGACGATAAGTAGGAACCTAAACCTACTTCGGGATAAGCCGAGATCGAGGCTGGAATATCTTAAAGAAAAATAGTTTCGAACTCTTAACCTTGGAGTAAAAACCGAGGACGAGGAAAAGTAACTAAGCAAAAAAGATATAACCAAACCATTCACATTACATACCATATAAGTACTTTCGGGTTCATGGTTAAAGTAATATCCGACTTTGATGAATAACGAGGTCGGAAGCGGATAATTCGAACAAACTATGCATGAATGCATCGAGTTTCAAGCCTAAATCCACAATATGTTTGTATGAATAAATAAACATAAATGATTCATCAATATAAAATGTGCAAAATATTTCGAGCTGAGAAATGTAAAGCATATATAGGTCAATAATAAAAGAAATTGTATCAGCCCCGTGGGCATAAATTAAAATAATTACAAAAATAAGGGGACGCAGCCCTAATAAATGATTTCCCCGAAATCAGATTTAAGAAGGAGGAGTCTCCTTGGCCTTCTCAGTATCAGCAGCACCGGACTCCTCAGGACGAATAGCATGACTATCCTTCTGGGCACCCTCCGAAGCGGCCTCCCGAGCAGCCTCTTCCTTCTCAAGCCAAGCATTCCACCTGTCAAGAAGTGTCGCCTCGTGAGGACCTAAGAAGCTGGTATCTAGGTCTTCGTTGTTGGCCCACATTCGGTACATGGCCGAGTCAACCGCCTGGTCCTTCTTCTCTTTGTACTCAGCAAGGAGACGAGCTTTTTCATCCTCCATAATGTCAAAGGTGGCGGCCTTTTCATCTTCGAGCTTATTTTTGGCCTCCTGGAGCCGAGTGACCTCCTTCTTAAGATCCGCAAGCTTGGTATTCTCCTTCTCAAGCTCCTTGAGCTTAGCCTTCAGCTTCCCGAGCTCGGAGGCCATGCCCTCAAGTTCCTTAGCTCCTGCATCAAGCTTTGCATTGGCTTCCTTCAGATCATCGCTTGCTTTGAGGTGGAGATCCTTCGCCTCTTGAGCATGAGACTTGCTCGAGTGGATTTCGTTGTTCAACTTATAGTTAAGCTGGGCAGTAAAGGCAAGAGACTGACAAAGGAAGAAATCATCATTAGCTCCAGGTCAGTGTGATTATAACCAAGAAGTAGGACTGTAGAAGGACATTTACCGCGGCAGCGAGCTCGATACTCTTCTCATAAAGGACAGTGCAGTCTTGGGTATCGTTCAAGCATTGCCATTGGGGAGCTTCGAGACTGCCAAAGCTCTGGCCGATTCGGGACATAACATCTGAAACCAGCGTAGACCCGTGAGACCCAGCGGCATTGTCAACCACATATGCATCCATGTGGGTAGAAACTGACAGCTTTTGAGCTCGGGAAGCAGAAGGCTTTCTAGAAGGTGGACCAAGTGTCGATCGAACCACTACGGGAAGTTGGGGCTCGGTCGTGTTAGAGGCATCGACCTCCGAAGTCGATACCACAGTTGCGGCACCGACCTGCGAAGACGGCGCCATGATGGAGTCGGTAACAAGAGAAGCTGGGGGAGGAGGTGTCTTCTCGGTCCTTTTGGGAACTTTGGTGGGCCGGTCCACCTTTCGCGATGGTGCCCTGTGACGCTTGGTCCTTTTGGCACCACCGCTCTCGATGATATTGTCAAGGTCGGAGTCCATGGCACCTGCACAGTTCCAATCGGAGTTAGACATAATGATAATAAGCTTGGAAAATAAAAAAAATAAAAAAAACCAAGTAAAGAAAAGACCTAACTGGAACTCTTCCCCGAACTAGAGCTCGGGGACCATGAAATTCCCCCATCTTCAGAAGAAGCAGGGGGAGTACCTTCCCTATAGGTGGGTGACAACCTCGAAAGGTCCCTATAATCGTTGGTCCCGTATTGGACAGCTATCCCGTTCCACACCTCGTCCGAAGTATACATGGTGTCATACTTCCCGAGCCCACTATCAAACCTATGAACACAGTCGTCTACCCAACTCCATATGTAGAAGTGGTATCCATCATATGGGCATGAGACTAACCTATTGGGTTTATGCTTTAGTAAGGTGGGGGACCACATTCTCGAGGTAAGGAGGGCTTTACCTTCATCCGAATCTGAGCTCGAGGCTTCATCATTAGCCTCATTCCCCGACGGCGGACTCCTTATGCGAACTGGAAGTGGGGGCCTCACCTCTCTCCTCGGAGGGAAAACGCTTGTGGGCAAAGGCACCTGCTCCCAGTGTTCATACTTTTTATTGGACCAGTCAGAGGTGGACTGGCCCTCCCCCAAAAGTCCGCATTTTCGGAGCTTATTCTCATGTAAAAGGTACAGGAAAGACCTCCTACCATGAGGGAGTTGGAGCAGGGTCTCCTTATGTCCCTTCATTGCCTCGTCAGGAGAGGGACGCTGAAAATTGGCTGAAAAGCAAGACACATTTCAACTAAGTACGGATCTAACAGCTAAAATCCCGAGCACAGAAATAACGAAAACTGGAATACTTACGAATCTGCCTGAACGAGTAGTATTGAGACGGGGACAGACCATCTGTCCAGAAGAAGGCTTTTTTGAAATCAGGTGGATGATTGGGGAGATCTTCAAAGACCTTCTTCTCTTTGGGATAGCTCGAAAGATAGTAAAAGCCATCTCCTCCCCGAGCTCGGGAGGGGTTTCTTTTCAGACAAAAGAGATATAAAATCTCCTGAGGCGAAGGCCCTTCCCACTCCAGCTCGTGGTATAGCGACCTCAGGGCAGACAACACCCTGTAAGAATTGGTGTTGAGCTGGAACGGAGCCAACCCAACAAAATCCGTGAAGTCCTTGAAAAAAGACTTCAAAGGCAATAGTGCCCCCGCCCTCATGTGTTCCTGGCTCCATGCCGCGTGTCTCAGCTTGGCGTCACAGTCCCCGGGGGCGAAACAGCTTCGTTCGTGGGCGGCCGGAGCTCGACACTTCAAAGAACCCGACAAGCTGAGGCCATGGAGGGCCAAGATGTCAGTTATCTGACTAGTCGAGGTAACCGAGCTCCAATAGTGCTCGGCTTCGAACATTTCTTTCCTCGGCTGCGAGGAAGAAGGCTCCCCCATTAGTGAAAATTGAAGTTCTATTGGACTATACGCGATAGTGACCTTTAATGCGGGGTCAAGGGGGATCGGCCTAGGCCCTGAGTTGGACTCTGGATAAAGGGCCTCCCGAAGAGTTCTCATCTTCTTCTCTATGACCTCATATATTTGACGGCGATAATGAGCTCGAATATCCTCCTGCTCGCGCGCAAGCTCGTACTCTCGAATCTGGCGTTGATTTCGAGCGAACAGCGACTCCGGGCTCGGGGTTTTTGGCGAGTAAGGGATTGCCAGCAACGACCCCCACCGTTTTTCCAGATTCTGTGACATCTAGCGAGAAAGAAAAAATGGTGAGGGCCATGCATGAAAGAATTACGAGCTCGATAGAGCGAGCTCGGAGTTTAGGAACAAAACGAGCTCGATACTAAAAACCCTATAAAAAAAGTCAGAACATGTATTCTACGGGAAAAAGGAGGAGAGTGGACATAACTTTTTGAAAATCCCGAAGTATCAAGGAAAAAAGGTGGCGGTTATTCAGAAAAGGTAACGTGGGGTATCGTGCATTCTTTAAAAACCAAGATTGTGTACCCAAATATCTTGGTGTGCAAGATACGTCTTTTAAATTTTGAAAACCCAAAAATGAAGAAACCATTTTTGGGTTTGTTCTACACAAAAAATTGGATTTGAAACCAGAGATTCAATACCTAGTATGGGAACGTAAATGTAGAAGCCTATTGATCAAAAATTTCCTAGCATATAATACTAAGGAAATATATCAGCGCATTCCCAGAAATAACAAGAACACTATGGACAGAAACTGGCATAAGGGAAAATAAAAATTGCACACTTACACAATAATGGCGATTGCAGAGAGATCGTTGACTGAAGGAGAGGCTGCAAATATGAGCTCACGGACTCGAACAAACCGGAGGTTCTTTGTTTTTTCGGCTGAGAAAACATGCACGAGAAAGAGGTTCTCTGGGATGGCCTCTGGTTTCGTCCTTTCCTTTGCTTTGTTTCTGATGCGTGTAAAATAAGAGGAAGAAGAAGACCTTGAACATATAAAGGAAGATAAGTGATAAAGAGGATTGATCTGGGCCATTGGCTAGAATCCTCATAAAATCCGACGGTCAGGGGTCAATGACATGATGGGGTCGAAAAGATGGCAGACGAATGATCGTGGGCATGTTTCCAAGGTACTCAAGTACCAAAAATGAGCAATACCCAACTGACGCGTGTCCATTTTCAAGTGTATGACGGTACGGTTCCCGAAGAAAGTAGTTCAAAAGTTTCCTTCTCTAAGGATTCGAACAAATACTTTTGAGGGGGCAAGATGTTATGCCCAGATTTCGAGCCATGTTAAATGTGACCTCGAAAGTTGGATTCGCAACGAATGAACTCGTAAAGTTTGAAGTATGCTCCAGGACTAAATATCAAGCCTGCAAGACTGAGACGACCTCGAATGTGGGGCCTCGAAATATTCACGATCTCGAAGGGTAGCTCCCGAGACGCATCTGTCCTCAGGGAAGACCTCGGATCAAGGGTTCCGAGCCTGACACACGTATAATCTCGAAGCCATGTGACCTCGGGAGATGTCATTAGCTCGAAAGCTGATGAGAAACCTGGGAGAATAGGGCCCTGGAGATATATGATAATGACCTTAAACATCTACAAGTGTTGTCTATAAGGGACGTGTTCTGCATTTATTATTGTAAATCCCATATAATCATGAGATATTATTTGATTAGTTATACGCCCCCTGGTCTTCAGGGGACGTTTTCTTTTATATCGGATTGCAGGCATTTAAAGCCATTTAATTTATTTACACAAAAAGAGTAACTACCCAAAATATGTAGGATAGTATTCTGCATCATTCTCTATAAATAGAGAGATCATGCACCATTGTAAAAGACCGAAATTCTGAACCTTGAGAGAAAACTCTGAAGAATTCATGCTTAAGAATTTTCAGAGATAATCTTGAGTTTAATAACAGAGACTCGTGGACTAGGCAGATTTAACTGCTGAACCACGTAAAAAATCGTGTTTTGTATTGTCATATTTTAATTGGCCATTACTAGTTATTGTTTACGTGCTCTTCTTTCACTGTTGACGAAAAACGGTGTCAACAGCTTCCTAAAACTAAAAGGGTATTTGACACCTTAACTAAAAAACTGTTTTTTGTTTTTAAAAATTAAAAACAGTTTTTTGAAAACAAGTTGAGTTGTTTGGAGTTGTTTTCAAAAAACAATTTTTAAAAACAAAGTTATAAAAAATAGAAAATTTTGAGAACATAAAAAAAGTTGTTTTCTGTTGTTCTCAAATTTTTTTTGTCTATCTTTTTTTTTTATCACATCACTTTTTTAATTATTATTATCTAACATCATTTATTGTCACATCATTTTCTCTGTCATTAGTTTCTCTCTCTTCACTTTCTCTCACATCACTTTCTCTCTCCTCATTTCCTCTCTCATCATTTTTTCTCTCTCCCTATTTCCTCTCTCATCACTTTCCCTCTACTTACGTCTCTATCTCCACTTTCGTTCTCATCACATTCTCTCTCATTTTTTCTTGGATCAATTTCTCTCTTCTCAATTTTTATTTATTCAAATTTTCTCTCCTTAATTTCTCACTTCTTATTTTTCATCATTTTTTTTCAAATTATTTTATCTCATTATTTATTACAAACTTTTAAAATATTTTTCTCTTTGTAAATATATTTGTTAATTTTTTATTTAAAATTAAAAAAAAAATAAAACTAAAAAATTATTTTTAGAAAACATTAACCAAACACCTCTTTTTTTTTTAAAACTACAAAAATAGTTTTTTGTTATCAAAATATTCTGAGAATACAACTTTGAAAACAAAAAACTGAAAACAATGCCAAACAAGTAATTTTATAAAAAGAATTAAGAGTTTTGAAATGGTATATTTTATTTATTTTGTAATATTTTTATTAAATGTACCTTTTCATTATTTTTTATTAAATGTACCCTCATGTATATGAATATTTATAACTGGATGCAAGAATCTCTTCAGGAAGTATATCTTAATCATTCATTAAATTAATTATATTAAAATGAAATTTATTTCAATAACTGGAAGACCCATAATATGCGTAATGGGTGATAGGTGTGGAATGAAAATTCTTTCCTTGTATATTTTATAATGCAATTACAATGCAACATATTAGCTATATTAAAATTATTAAAAAATGTTTTTTTTAATAATTGGAAGATTCAAAATTTTACATAAGGGTAAAAATACAATGATTATATATCGACGAAAATATAATAGTATATATATATATATATATAGGACAATTCTCACGTAGGAACTTCACTTTAAGCTCTACCGGTAGGGCTCTCAGTATTTCTCGACCCGTGAACAGTTTTTGGCGCGAATTTTTTTTATGACCGTATATATTGTAGCTATTTAGAGCATCTTGCAAAGTTTCAGAAAATTCCGAATAGTTTACAGTACCGAAAACTAGGTTCAAACATATTGCTTTCCACGCGCATAAAAAAAAATTAGTCACACGTGCAACAACATGTTTGAACCAAGTTTTCGGTATGGTAAACTATTTGGAATTTTCTGAAAATCGTACTGATGCTCTAAATAGCTACAATATACACGGTCATAAAAAAAAAGTCGCGCCAAAAAACTGTTCACTAGTCGAGAAACACTGAGAGTCCTACGGTAGGGCTCTTTTTGAAGGCTCTACCAAAGAAATTTCCTATATATATATAGTACAATTCTTCTATAGGGGCTTCACTTTAAGCCCTACCGGTAGGGCTCTCAGTGTTTCTTGACCCGTGAATAGTTTTCCGAGCGACTTTTTTTTATGACCGTGTATATTGTATTTATTTAGAGCATCTTGCAAATTTTCAGAAAATTCCGAATAGTTTACAGTACCGAAAACTAGGTTCAAACATGTTGATTTCCACGCGCATAAAAAAAATTAGTCACGCGTGCAACAACATGTTTGAACCAAGTTTTCGGTACTGTAAACTATTCGGAATTTTCTGAAAATCGCACTGATGCTCTAAATAGCTACAATATACACGGTCATAAAAAAAAGTCGCGCCGAAAACTATTCACTTGTCGAGAAACACTGAGAGCCCTACAGTAGGGCTCTTTTTGAAGGCCCTACCAAAGAAATTTCCTATATATATATATATTTATATAGTACAATTCTTCTATAGGGGCTTCACTTTAAGCCCTACCGGTAGGGCTCTCAGTATTTCTTGACCCGTGAATAGTTTTCCGCGCGATTTTTTTTTTTATGACCGTGTATATTGTAGCTATTTAGAGTATCTTGCAAATTTTCAGAAAATTTCGAATAGTTTACAGTACCGAAAACTAGGTTCAAACATGTTGTTTTCCACGCGCATAAAAAAAATTAGTCACGCGTGCAACAACATGTTTGAACCTAGTTTTCGGTACTGTAAACTATTCAGAATTTTCTGAAAATTTGCAAGATGCTCTAAATAGCTACAATATACACGGTCATAAAAAAAATCGCGCGCGAAAACTGTTCACGGGTTGTAAACACTGAGAGCCCTACCGGTAGGGCTTAAAGTAAAGCCCCTATAGGAGAATTCTCACACACATATATATATATATAGGAAATTTCTTTGGTAGGACCTTCAAAAAGAGCCCTACTGAGGGCTCTCAGTGTTTCTCGACCAGTGAACAGTTTTCGGCGCGACTTTTTTTATGACCGTGTATATTGTACCTATTTAGAGCATCAGTGAGATTTTCAAAAAATTCTAAATAGTTTACAGTACCGAAAACTTGGTTCAAACA
Organism: Humulus lupulus; assembly: GCF_963169125.1. NCBI lineage: Eukaryota > Viridiplantae > Streptophyta > Magnoliopsida > Rosales > Cannabaceae > Humulus > Humulus lupulus. The sequence goes on along the minus strand of NC_084801.1, from coordinate 138,857,137 downwards.
TGTTGTTGCACGCGTGACTAATTTTTTTTATGCACGTGGAAATCAACATGTTTGAATATAGTTTTCGGTACTGTAAACTATTCGGAATTTTCTGAAACTTTGCAGGATGCTCTAAATAGCTACAATATATACGGTCATAAAAAAATTCGCGCCGAAAACTGTTCACGGGTTGAGAAACACTGAGAATCCTATTGGTAGGGCTTAAAGTGAAGCCCCTACATGAAAATTGTCATATATATATATATAAAGATGAGGGGGCAAAATACCAAAATTTACATAAAAAAAAAACTTAGTGGGGATATATTAGCAAGAATCTATAAAATATTAAAAAAATAGATCAAATGTAAATATACATGAACAAATTTAAATATTAAAAAAAACATAACGGCGTGCCTCCATTCCTTCTTTCCAAGCATCATGTGCTTGGTCCATTACGCATACTATAAGTTAGCGAAGACACGCGTTACTAAATAATTTTATTAATAGGAGAATATGTTCACTAGATTCCTCTTTTGAGAATCAATTTTAACCATAGTTAAATGCCAAAAAGAATATTTCAACTGTCTTACTTTCATTAATTCTTTTTGTCATATATATAATATATAAGAACATAGAAATATTCCTACAGTTAAAACTATTGACTACAAATAGAAACCTAATCTACATATTATTCTTTCTTTTTTTAATGACACTCTCATTTATTTATTTTGTACTTTTGTTTCTATGCACCATACATGAGACGAATTTGGAATTTGGAATTACCTTATAATTATATAAACTGTGTTTGGTCAAAATCTTCTCTCACATTTTGTTTAATTATAAAGTTAATGCACTTTACTTCATTGATAAAGATCACCTGAATCATACACATTCCGTTGGCATGGTCAACGACATGAATGTGTTCTTCGTTTGAATGAGTGGAGAGAACAAAATGTGTGTACCTGTAAAATACATTTCGATGCTTAAGTCTGCATAATGCTCTCTTACTTAATCCTCAATCTATTCAAACTTTGATTGAACTAAAGTCCAAGGTCCCCAAATTTGGTCCATCTTCTACTATTTATAGAAAAACAACAAAAAATAAGGTTAGAGAAGTTTATCGTGATTGGTCCACGTGTCTGACTTTACTAACTTTCTTCTTGCCTTTTTCTCTTCTTCGTATTATGAACTCAAATGCTCATCGATTCTTTCGCTCAGCTTCAACCTTAAGCTCTTCGCGCGATTCATCTACTTTGAGCTCAAGGCTCATTAATCTATTCAATCACTTTGAACTTAGAGCTCATCAATCTATTCAAACTCTATGAGCTCAGTGTTCATCAATCTGTTCAATCACTTTGAGCTCAAAGCTCGCTAATTCAAACAAGTTCTACTGAACTCTACTCTACAAATAAGCCCACACTAGCTCTTCTCTTTGATTAGCTTATTTTGGGCTCTACTCTTCTAAGATGAACTCCTCTAAGTTGTGTTCTTCTATGAGATCATTCTGAGCTCTGCTCTTCTGATGATGAGCTCATTTGAGATCATCTTTGCGATGAGCTCTTTTGAGTTTTGCTCTGCAATGGGCTCGTTTTGAGCTCTACTCTGCGATGCGTTCATTTGGAGCTCTACTCTACGATGCGCTCATTTGGAGCTCTTCTCAAGCTATTAAATAAAATTGTGTGTTTTACTTAATTTATATCACCTATTTTATTGGGAAAAATCATTCCCTTACAATTGCCCCTCGTCTTTAGTTATGTTGTGATGAGCATCATTCCGAAGACAATTTCTGACCTCTATACTCTCTTGCTTGAGTGTTTTCACAATATTCGCTCCAACCGTTATAATGCATTTAATTTTCGTCTACTTCCAGTCCAATCACTTGGGAAAATCTCCCCATTTCCAATCACTTTACCATTATGTCTTCTCATTTATGTGCATATTCATTTTCAAAAATCATTTTCCCAATTTTGAAATTCTCTTGCCCCAGTTTTTGTTTCTTCTTCTTCATCATTCCCATAAGTTCCTTATGTTAGAAAAAACTTTATGTAGATCTAATATTAAACAAATTAATATGAGATAACCTAGAACATGTTTCTAAAATTGAATTCAAAGAGAAACAAAGATACGAATACTTACAATATACGCAGCGGAATGAAAGAGTCATCCCTTCAGTTTCTCTAACTCTTGTATCCTTTCTGTCGCAGAGTATTATCAAGAAACTGAACCGTTCTTCTAATTTCTTCACAGACTTGCAATGTATCCTTAGAATCACCTAGACTAGTGTGGGCAATTCTCAACACATGAGATAGATACAGAGAGAAGAAGAGAAAATAACAAAGAGAAGAAGAGAAAATAACAAAGAGGGTTAGAAAATGACTTGTGTTTAGAGAGAATCTAAAACTATCAGAAAACCAGTGATTAAACTTATGTTTAGATTTTCTCTAAGCACTCATTTTATAGACTCAATTAGGTCATTTAATTTAATTAAAAAATCAATAAAATAATAGTCAATTAACAGCCCTAGGTCAAATTTATCATGGGCTTTAGGCCCATGAAATTTCCCATTTGATTATAAGCTCATTGGACTTAAAATCAAGGCTTGTATTATTTTCTATTGATTTAATTAATTAAATAATTATTTAAATCCGTTATCAAATTAATTATTTATAATTTGAACCTTAATTTAAACTTATTTATTAATTTAAATACCAATTTATCTTAATTAATAAATCTGCCCTAATTGTTCTTTTCTTCTCAAAATTACATAACTCTGTGAAACTATCCAAAATTGACCTGGTCAACTTTGATAATTAAATCAATTAATTGAGACTATCTGGATGATTTTATCCAAGGTACAATGGAGACCATGGGCCTATGAAATCAAGCTCCAATAAGTTATCATAAATCTAACAAATAAATTGACTAACTTATTAATTCCCCGTGACTCCACTATAGTCTCGGAATTGCACTTTTGAATTCATAGAACGCTCTATAACAAATATAGATACGCTATTAATTATCCATTGTTACAACCATAATTTTCACTCAATCCTCTATGGACGGTCTACAATGAGATGGGACTAAAATACCGTTTTACTACTCATTGTATTTTATCATTAAAACACTTAGTTCCTTGTAAATGATATTTCAGTAAACTAATTTAATTACTGAAATGAGATCTCTATCATTTAACACCTTGAACCAAACTAAAAGGAAACCATCGTTTCACTTCTTCATCAGAAGCTATAGATGTTCAAATCTATGATTAACACTCCTACTCAATTATACTACCGAGTTCCCAAGATGTAAGTATGGGTTAGTCCGTAGAGTAAGCTGGTAACGAACAAGTCAAAGAACTCAAATAATACAATAAGTTAGAATACTAACCACTCAAAATTGAGATTGAATTGGCATATGGTCAACTATATGATATGACTAGAATAGATAATAATGGTATTTTTACTTATCTTAACAATTGTCAATATCGGTCATGTCCGATGTAACAAATGCATCCGATCTTATCTACTTTGCTAATGTTCTGGAAAGAACATAACACCATAATGTGTAAGTAGATCATATCGTAGATTGGCAAGTCAGTGTAAATCATGTGCGCTGACTAATCTTAGGACTAACTTATTTTGAACATATAATCATATTTATATTCTACTGTGATTACGTCACTATAAATACGATTGGTTATATGCTCGGGATTTAATAGATGTTTATATTAAACAAATAATCATGAAAATAAAACATGTGAGCAAAGTGATTGACCAAGTCAAAAAATGATTTCTATTCTTTTATTGATAATAAATGAGATTACAAAGAAATTTGATTTTAATTAGGGCATAAAACCCCAACACCTTATTCTTTGAAAATTCCTTATCTTCAACTATCATTTTGAGCTCATAAGGTACCGATCAGAGGTTAACATGCATTGTTTTTGCTTTCAACTAGGAAAAGTTTGGCCTCCATTCTAGGATAGGAGCATAATATTGCATCTAATATGAGGCTTTCTCAAGCTGCAGAGAAGAATATTGCCCCTGGTCAGTATAACACCCTGCTAATTAGGGTTCGTTACCAAGTGTGTTTAAACAAGTCATTTGGAATAAACATGTGATTAAGCTACAAAAGGTTTAGGTATGTAAAATTTTGATCAAGTCATAACCATTTCATTAAACCCAAAAACATATTCTTTACACGGGATCCCAAAAACATTAGTTTTAAAAAAAATGGTTACAACATCCAAATTACATAGTAGGCTGACCTAGGCAGCAAAAGGTGGGTACAACCCTAACTTCCTTAAGAATCTCGGCCATGGTGGCCGAGCGGACTGCATATGTACATGTCACTGCTAACGCCCTCTGACTCATGGCTGGTTGAGCTTCTCTTTACCTTTACCTGCACCACAAAGCATCCGTGAGCCAAAAGACTCAGCAAGAAAACATATTAAACAATTCACAGAGTAATATATCTGCCAAACAGTAATAACTGAATCTGGTGTACTTGTTATACAAATTGGTAACCATAGAGTTGCACAAGTGTGTGTCGCACTATCTTTCCATTTGTTTGGCATCCGAGCCAGTCAAGTGCGTGTTGCACTCCCAGGGTGGCCCAGCCATGGTGGCCTACACTCCATGTGCATAATGCCAACCTCAGCTTATAAGTTGAGTCCTACTAATCCTCGACTCATAAATCGAGCCTCACAAACCCCCGACTTATAAGTCCAAGCTTAAGATCCTCAGCTTATAAGATGAGTCTCTTAGAATTTAGTGAACCTTCGACTAATAAGTCGATCTCCAATTCACATCCTAATAATCCCCTGGTTTATAAATCGAGCTTTCTAGTTACAACAAACAATCACATATTTCATTTAACATTCACACCTATAGATACAATGTATTATAATACACTCAGGCAACAATCATAGGCATAATCATAATTGTGCGCATTCCAGTGTACTTAACCAGACATTCACAAACATAATTATAATCATGCTCATTAACAGGGCTAAAGCCTTAACCATGTATATATTTAGCCATTGGGCTAATCCCTAATCACACATTCACATACTAGGTGCAGTTTTCTTACCTTCAGTCCAAATGCAAGTTACTAGCGACGCCCCCTTGAGTACTATCCCTGATTCGAGCCCTTAGCGTTGACCTAGTCACAACCATAATAAGGAATTCCATCAACAACGAGGGAATAAAAGCTTCCAGACCAAGTCCTAGCCTCTGGGACATCGAAATCCACCTAACACGGAAGTAGAATCAATCCCGAGCCCAAAAGGTTAAGTTCCCGAACTGAAAACCTTCTCAGGGCCAAAAATCCCCTTAAGGGTCGCGGCCCCATGATTCCATGCTGCAACCCGCCTCTAATCAGAGGCTCGCCCTCCCCAAAAACCAGACACACACCACGGCCCATCCCTTGTGGCGCCGCGGCCTGCCCTCGCCTCTAAGCCAACCTGACTCCCATTTTTCCCTTAGAGGGCCGCAACACACCAAGAACAGAGCCGCGACGCAGCCCTTCGAACCCAGAGTTTCTGGGTTTTTTCCTTAGCCAAACCCAACTAGAAACAATCCAATTATATCCCAATCTTTCAATTCAATCCCATAATCAACATAATCCTTTCCAACAGCAAAAACCTAGCTAATTACTAGATTAAAACTCATCAACAAATCTCAAAACTCAACCTCCTAATTACTAAGCATGCATGGACTTAAGCTTTAGACAAAACCACAAAATTAACATGAACAGGTTTCGAATTCAAGCCCTTACCTCTGATATGATGATCCCCTTGAGCTAATCTCCTAGTTCCCCAAGCTCAATACCTCAATTCCTAGGCTTTGTTCTTCATTTTTCTCCGAAATTCTTCCCAAGCTTCATGAGATAGAGAGAAAATGAGGGAGAGAGAAAGAGTGAGATGCTGAGACTTTCCTTCCTTTAATTTCCTAAATCATCTAAGAAGTTCCCAGCCCACCAAGTCCTATACTTGGATAGAAATGACCAAATTGACCCTTTGCCCTTAGCCTATTCATCACATGCTTCCATGGGAAATTTTGTCTTTTGTCTCATACCCCGCTACTCCCAATTTACATCCTATAATTCCCATTACTTTCAATACTCTTACAAGATCACTAAATAATTTCCCATTACCTGCTAAATCCCGGTAATGTACTAAACTACTAAAAATACCCCCAAGCTCACCCCGAGCCGGGTATTAAACCCCGTTGTGAATTTTCTGCTAGCTTTCTCATCAGGATCGCCTCACGTTGAGTAACCCAAATATATCCACATAATAATGTGGTCTCAATCACACAAACACATATTTGCATTTATCCCCTGAACAGGTCAAATTACTAAAATGCCCTTCTTATAAGAAGCGGACCCACGTACATATTTAATAATTCTAAACAGAAAAGCATAATCATATTATAATATAATACACATAATAACATGGTCATACTATATTAACACATAATTAACTCAACTATTGCCTCCTGGCCCCCTAATCCAGGCACTGAACCATATTAGGGAATTTGGGATGTTACAGTCAGTTAACCACTTCTTCTATTCAAACTGCCCTTGCACAGTGCATAGTGGCTATACTGCCAATTTTTGTCATGATATCAACCGTAGTACGTACTTATGCGAATTAACATTCAAGACGTTTTAATAACACTTCATCTTCTCAACTAACTTGATCTAGCTATCGTAATTTCAGAAAACGATGCACTTTAATGTTACGTTTACTTATAAATTTGGCTCCACAAATGCCCCCATTCATTAATTGACTAATGGAAAATGTCATCTAAGGAATGCATTTGGAGTCAAACAACTTGGTTCTGCTTCTACATGTTCTACCTATCGTCTACTAGCATAAGCAAGAAGCTTTACCTTTGCCTTTAGTCTACTAAAAAATGATTTCGTTCAACCAATATATTAACTGATACTCACGATCTTCTCCTTGGGGTGTTGTCCACATTCGTTTTGGATAGAACCTTTGATCTATCCTTTCAAGATTTTATCCACATCATTTTGGACAAAGCCTTTTATCCATCTTCTAAGGCTTTGCCCAAAAAAGAGCAGAGCATTCATTCTCATATTGTTTCTATGCCCCTGGGCAAAGTAATCGTACTTGTACGATCTCTGCACCTTTGAGGGCAGAGTAACTGTTCAATCGTACCATTTCTAGATCATAAGAGCGGAGTTTTATCATTCCTCTCATTAAAGTTATATTGCTTTTATCATTCGGTGAGGTGAGGATTTTATCATTCCCTGCACCTTAGAATGTCCAGTTTATCAATCTATCATTAATTTTCAGCGCTTCTAAGGGCAGAGTGTGTCATTCTCTGCGCTTACGATAGTAATCATTCATCTTTTGTGCCTTAAAGGTCAGAGAGTGTTGTTCTCTACGCCTCTAAGGTCCGAGTGTGTCATTCTTTGCGCCTATGAGGGCAATCATTCATTTGCATCACCCATGAGAGCAGAGTGTATCATTCTCTGAGCCTCTAAGGGAGATCATCAATCTTTCAATCATTCATTTTCATCACCCGTGAGAGCAGAGTGTATCGTTCTCTGCGCCTCTAAGGAGATCATCATTCTTTCAATCATTCATCTTTTGCACCTCTAAGGGCAGAGTGTGTCGTTCTGTGCACCTTTAAGAGTACAACTTATTCTCAACGCCTCTAGGAGCAGAGTGTGTCGTTCTCTGCACCTTTAAGAGTGCAACTTATTCTCAATGCCTCTACGAGCAGAGTGTATCGTTCTCTAGACCTTTAAGAGTGTTATTTATCATTCAATCATTCATCATTTGCACCTCTAAAGATAGAGTGTGTCATCTCTGTGCCTTTGAGGGCAATCATTCATTATCTCTGCATCTCTAAAGGTAATCATCAGTCGTTTAATCATAGACCCTGCTTATAATATACTGATAAGTGTGTTGTCTTTGCTTTTCATCTACTAGCATATGTAGCATAACTTTGATTCTCTCTCTTTGGACCGTCAAGTCAACCAACTCCAGCTATATACGTTATTTCGAATATGAGCATATTTTAAGCTCTTTATTCTATAATGAGCTCGAGTGAGTTATTCTCATTTAAGAGCGTATTCTAAGCACTTCTCTTCTAAGAGTGCATTCTAAGCTCTTCTTTCTGCAATGAGGTCAAGTTAGCTTTGCATTCATACAGAACATCAAGCTATTCATTTATTAAGAGCATTGACCTCTTCGTTCATACAAAGCTTTGAGCTCTTCGTTCGTGCCAAGCTTAGAGTTCTTTGTTTGTGCAGAGCTTTGAGCTCTTTGTTCGTGCAGAGCTCAAAGGTCAAGTGAGCTCTTCTCCTCCAAGAGCGTATGTTTAAGCTCTTCATTCTACCACAAGCTCAAGTGAGCTCTTCTCTTTTAAGAGCGTATTTTGAGCTCTTCTTTCTAAAATGAGCTCAAATGAGTTATTCTCTTCTAAAAGCACATTCTCAGCTGTTCGTTCTACAATGAGCTCAAGTGAGCTATTTTTATAAGAGCATTTTCTCACTTCTTGAAATAAACTCAAGTGAGCTCTTCTCTTCAATGAGCTCACTTGGAGCTCCTTTTCTATGTAATGTCTTAAGTAATAAGAGACATTGCACTATCCACCTAGTCCAACCAAATTATATTATGTAATAATCAAGCAGGTTATGTGCACTTTAATATCATACGGTATTACCATATAACCTGGTTCTAATATTCAAACTAATCACTTTCTACAAGGTCCATTCATCCAACGATTTATAGTAATTTGTGATGACTTTCTTACAAACATCTTGAATTTTTAAAGTCACTTACATTACATAATCAAATCCCATAATTGAATTATTTCTTCTCATAGAGACAGAAAAGCATTTAATTTGACCAAATCAGATGGACTTCAAACCACATATAAAGGCAACAATCTCTTTACTTCATGACTTATCGGAGTCATATCCATAAATTCTATTCATATAATTCATTATTGATTTTCCAAAAAAGCAATATTGGTTTTCCAAAAAAGCTGTACTAAACTTTCTACATCATATAAAGAGAATATAAACTTATTGCCTCAACAATTGTAATAATTCTGATCATCTACGGACATTGAGTTTTCTAATCTCTACCACTTGCTTGTCGAGTGGACATTGCTTTGCATGAATAAAGCAATGATCAAACTTCAAAATCCCATTCACAACCTCTACGGTAGATCATATCCAAGCCAATCAATTCATATACTTCATCATATATTTAAGTCATTCAAATCATTATAGAATGTATATGTATATACAAATCATTCTTTATTAATAGGTAAAGAGTTAAAAACCTGATCACGTCATAAATTAACATTCCTCTCATTCTTTTCGATTGGGACTTTCATCAAACATATGGCATACACCACAATTGCAATATATGCTCAAGCTAGCTTATTTATCAAATCAATAACTACCAAGTAAATTAGCTTACGCCTACGAGCAAAATTCCATGAAAATTATGCTCATCCAAAGATAACAAATAAGCCCTCATTCAAAGGAAAACATTCCAATTCAAACATATCCAAAGATAGCTTACTGCACATATCCGAGCATATCCATTTAGAGGAAAACCTTCCAATTCAAATCTCACTTATTTAATCGAACAAGATCATCAATAATATTTGCCTTGTGAATTAGCATAGATGCCCATGTCATTTCAACCATCATCTGAGAGCATATCAACTTCATATATGTTCAAATCAACTTCATAAAATAAGTGAGAATCGAAGCACCTGATTATAGCGTGGCCAAATTTATTTACCATTCACGGTCTTCTACAGAAACTTCGACAGAGATTTCTCAACAATTGATATTCTTGAAGAACACGTTTCTTGAAGAAAATTTTCATAAATAGATGATAGATCTTGGCTTTTTGATCTAGCTTGCACCAATTATTTGGGTCAAAATCTACCTCAAAACTTTTAACTGATTTCCTTTAACTATAAAGTCAATGCACTTTACTTCGTTAATGAAAATCATCTTAATCATACACATTTTCAATGGCATGAATGTGTTCAGAGAACAAAATAGGTGTACAGCAAAACACACTCCGATATTTAAGCTAGCACAATACTCTTTCACTCAATGCTCAATATATTCAAATTTTAATTGAACTAAAGTCCAAGTCTCCAAATTTGACCCATCTTTTACTATTTATAGAAAAACAATAAAGAATAAGGTTAGAGAAGTTTATTGTGATTGGTCCATGTGTACGATTTCACTAATTTTCTTCATGTTTTTTTCTCTTCTTTGTATTATGGGCTCAAATGCTCATCGATCCTTTCACTCAGCTTCAACCTTAAGCTCTTCGCACGATCCATCTACTTTGAACTCAAGACTCATTAATCTATTCAATCATTTTGAACTTAGAACTCATCAATTTATTCAATCTCTATGAGCTCAGTGCTCATCAATTTGTTCAATCACTTTGAGACTAGAGCTCATCAATTTGTTCAATCACTTTGAGATCAGAGCTCGTCAATTCAAACAAGTTCTACCAAACTCTGCTCTACAAATAAACTCATGCTAGCTCTTCTCTTTGATGAGCTTATTCTGGGCTCTGCTCTTCTATGATGAGCTCCTCTGACGTGTACTCTTCTATGAACTCATTTTGAGCTCTGTTCTTGATTAGTATTCAAAAATGCAAATTCATTAGTTTTAAAGTGTAAAATAAGTTAAGTTTTAATTAATATTTTCATTAATTTATTGTAATACTTGCTTTAATTGAAAATATTAATTTTTTATTTAATTTATGTTTAATTTTCAGGAAATAATTTGCATTTGGACAATGATAAAAAGATAGAAAAAAGAAATAGTTAAAATTGACAAAAAAGAGAAGATAAAATGGTATTCTTGAGACTAAAGCCCAACTGAAGGAGAAGCCCAGGCCCAATTTCCTCCTTAGCCACTGAAGCCGAGCCGAGCCGAGCCTACAGCCGCCGAGCCTACAAGCCACCTGACGCTGCCAGCCTGCCAGCCACTCGCCTCACGCCACGCGTCCGCACCTGCCCTCCATTTCCTTCAGCTTCACTCCAACGTGGCTAGCTTTTCCTTCTCTTCCCTCCAGCACACATCAACCTTGAAATCACGCCAAGCCTTCAACAGCCCAAATGCATCCCAACATTTCTTTTTAGCAAGCCCAACGCAGGCCCAAGTCCCTTCCTTCAGCCATGCACCTTTCAGCAAAGCAAAATAGCTCTAGCATCAATTCGGCCCAAAGAGCCCAATTTCTCAGCAGCCCGCCTACGTGTCACCTCCTCATTGGCTGGAAATGGGTCAAAGCCCACGTTAGCCACCAGCCACATTCAACCCATATTTTGTGGGTATTGGGCCTTGCAAAATTTCCATTATGAGCTTTAAAGCTCATCTTTTTTAGTATTTTTGAAAAAGAACATTTTGACCATACACCAAAATAGCTAAGGTAATATTAATAATAAGATTTGATTTTTCAAAATCATATTTTATTATTAATATTTCAGATTTATTTTGTAAACCCCATTTTGTTGTTTAATTTCTTTTTAGTCATTTTCTTCTTCTATAAATAGGGACTCTTTCTTCACAATATGGATGTAATTTTTAGAGTTTAGAAACTATAACAAAATTTCTACTCACTTTATTCTTAGATTTTTTGTGAGAATCATGAGCATAATGGCCTAATCTTCCTAGGAAGGTTAGGGATGATTCCATATGCTAGTGATGTTATTTTGCTACTTTGATTTACTATGTTCTTAATGTAAATTTTTTGAGTTATTTATGTTCTTTCATCTCTATCTTTATTTACTTATGCTAATAGTATATATGATTAGTCATGATTTTTCTATGTACTTCTAATTAGTAAAAGTAATATTGATACCTAATTTTATGTCTAATCTTCTATTGCATTATTACCTTTGGTTTTTTTTTTTTTCATTTTTAGATTTTTCATAAGATTAACATTGTGCTTTTAAAGTAAAGAACTTTATAACTCAAATGAACTTTTGTTAGACAAGAATATGGACTTTCATGTTAGATTTTCCAAGTAAATGTTGGGATGTAAACTATTTACTTGTGTATTTTTATAAATCAAGTAACCAAGTAACTAAATAAGCATATGGATGATTCTTGAAACCTTTCATTTTCTCAAACTCTTGATTACATCTTACATTTATTTCACTTATCTCATTTTATCACTTTATCAAAAAGACAATACCAAAATCTCAAACCACTCTTCATTTACAATTTTATTTATTTCTTGTTACTAACTTTTTGTGTTATTTTCTACTAATCTTTTGATTTTAGGTTACCTCATTATGGATCGACCGCCCGATCTTACTACAACTACCGCTTAGTGGTAGTCACATTTTGGGCGTTAAACAAATTTTGGCGCCGTTGCCGGTGATGTAGTTTTCAAAGGTTTAGTGAAATTTCTACCAAAAATGTTAGTAACCTTGTTTGTATTTTTGTTGGTGTAAATATTGTAGTAGTATAGTTTTTATTTTTGTTTTTTTATTTACTAATTTTTAGTTAAATTGATTATTACTATTAAAAAAATCATAAAAAAAATAGTTATTTATATATATATATTCTTTTTCTTTCTTCCTTTCTTTTTTTTGGTAAGACAAAAATAAAAATAAAACTACACATATATAAGTATACATATAAAAAAACGTCAAAAAAAATACATATATATTTATTTATTATATATATTAATTTCTCAATTTTTTTTCTCTACTTTTCGGATACCAAAAAAAAAACAAAAAAAAAACATTATATAGATATATATATATATATATATAACTTATATAATTTTTTTCTCTCTTTTTAATTATAGTTTTATTAATCTTTCTTTTTTTTTCTGTTTTTTTTAGTTAAATAAATATTTGTAGAAAAAAAAAAAGATTAAGCTTGTTATTTTATCTTCACTTTAATTTTCTTTTCTTTATTTTATTTTTGTGTTTTTTATTTTGTTGCTTAGTTTATGTTTTTCTTTTCCTTTGCCTTAGTTTTCCTTAGAATTTAGGTTTTTCAAACAAAAAAAAACAACATAAAATTGTTCATAACATTTCAATTATAAAACGCTTAGTATTAGGAACAATTGTGTAATATTACAAATGGTAAAAACCAATATTGTTCTGTCTAGAAAGATTGGTTGTTAAATAAGGTTTGTAATAGCATTACCCTCCACACTTACCTGGGAACCTCGGGGAGTTCTGTCTAGGCAAGTGTGGGTCTAAAGCGGTACCTTGACAACCTTCCCAATCGGCCTGGGAACATTTCAAGCATCTACCTTTGCACTATTACATTGTTGAACTTCTTACTATAAGAAAACCAAGCTTGTTCTGTCAAAATAAGAAATTTCACTCTGCTTAAAGGTTGTTTGGTTGAAAAGGTTGACTTGTGATCCACCATACTTACTTAGTAACCTCGGGGAGTTCTAGTAAGGCGTTGGAGATCACCCGAAAACCTCCAAATCTACCTGGGAAAAAGTTTAACAAAAAATAAAATCAAAAAAATAAAATAATAAAGACATAAAATAAATCTAATTCTGATTTCCGAGAGTGGATGAATCATCACGAAACTTCCAGTGACACTTCTTCCAATTCATCTGCCACTCCTACCAGAACTCCTTCCACCAATCCTGCTTCTCCATAAACTTTCGCTGATAATAACCCATCGCAATGGCTCGCAATGATGACATCCAACCAATAACTCTCAATGACTACCTCCATCCCACTCGCACTTACACACCTTCATGCATTATCTTCCCTCCTGATATGTCCGCATTAGATTTTAAACCTGGCATGATTCAACTCTTGCCCACGTTTCATGGAATGGAAAATGAAAGCCCATACGTGCATATCAGAGAATTCGAGGAGGTAGTAGCCACATTCTATAACCGAGCCGAAAATGCCGATGTTGTGCGATTGAAGTTCTTCCCTTTCTCCTTGAAGGACAAAGCCAAAAGCTGGTTATACTCTTTGAGACCTAGGTCTAATGGAACATGGGAGGAGATGACTAAATCCTTCTTTCTAAAACACTTCCCTAGCCATAAGACCAACAGTCTAAAACGACATATTTCCACATTCTCCCAAAAGGACAATGAAACGTTCTATCAAGTCTGGGAAATATTCAAAGATCTGTTAAATCAGTGCTCGCACCATGGCTATGAGAACTGGCGTTTGGTCAGTTACTTCTATGAAGGCCTCACGAGTTGTGAGCGCCAGTTTGTAGAAATTCTATGCAATGGTGAATTCCTCGAAAAAGAGCCAGACGATGCTCTTGAATATCTCGAAGAAACCGCGAAAAAGTCTCACACCTGGACTAGTCCAAGTGCTACTGATAGAACTAACCGACACAAACCATCTGGGGTCTATCAACTTCGAGAAGAGGATAGTGTTAAGGCCCAACTCGAAGCTTTGAAAAAGTAGTTTGAGGTCTTAATGGCGAAAAATGGCCAAAAGTCGCACATGATCGCTCAAGCGGAACCGCAAGAACCTTGCTTTGTTTGTGGAGGGACGGAGCACTTAGCTAAGGACTGCTTAGCTTTGAATGAAATGAGGGGGGTTTATGAGGAGCAATGCAATGCCTTAGGGGCATATAACAAGCCATTCTCCCATACATACAACCTTGGTTGGAGAAACCACCCAAATTTCAGTTGGAGAGATTCCAACCAAGCTCAATCGTCTGGAGGCCAATGGAGAAATGAGCAGCAAGTTCAACCATCAAAGGCGTATTCTGCACCTCAATACAATGCTCATCCACAACGAAATTCTCTCAAGAATACTCTTCATGCATTCATGGAGGAACAATCCAAACTTAATCGCCAAATGATGGAAGAAATCAAGGAAATGAATTGTCAATTCTCAAAATTGACTGAATTCTTGGCCATTCCGGAAAAAGGCAAACTTCCTTCCCAACTGAAATTCAATGTGCAAGGCCAACACATGGCCCAATCTTCAAATTCTAATGATCAAAATGTCAAGGAAGTGAATGTCATCACGACGAGAAGCGGTAAAACTTTGCAAGACCCACCCATAAAATCCAACACTCTCAGTACTCCAAAAGTCATTTATGAAAATCCACCACTCAATGCCACTCAAAAAGTACCATTTCCCCAGGCTTTGAAACCTGTTGGGAAACTTCCTGATAACAGAGCTGAACTCCTTGAGCACTTGACACAAGTGAAGATTAATCTTCCTTTGCTTCACATCATTAAACAAGTGCCCGCTTATGCCAAAATCATCAAGGATCTATGCATTGCAAAAAGGAAGCATCATGTCAAGAAGACTGCTTTCTTGACTGAGCAAGTGAGTGCGGTGATTGAACAAAAGGCACCGCCAAAATACAAAGATCCCGGTTGACCATTTCTTGCCAAATTGGGACCCATGCAATCAGTCAAGCCTTACTTGATCTTGGCGCAAGTGTCAATCTCATGCCTTACTCTGTATACTCGCAACTCGGTCTTGGAGAAATGAAGCCAACATCTGTTGTACTTGTTAGGACTAGTTTTGGTATGGTTTTAGGACATGTTTTAAGAGGCAATTTTAATCTTTTATTTGGTTTTGTGCGATATTATGCCGGTTTTTATTGTGTTTTCAGGATTAAGTGTGGTTATGAAGGAAAAAGTTTGAAATTGAAGGAAAATTGCTTAATTCTTGAAGAGAAGGTGTTAAACGGGCTAAGGAATGGAAGTTAGTGAAATCGGGGGTCAAATTGAAGATTTGGTAAAAAAATTGCAATTTGAGCCGCAGCTCTATGCACTAGCGCCGCGGCCCTGAGAGTTACAGAGAAGGCAGCAATTGAAAGGCAATTTGAGCCGCGGCTCTATCAATTGGGGCCGCGGCGCTACTAGAAGTCAGAGAGGAAATTTGGATCGCGAATTGCACTTGAGCCACGACTCTATTCATCAGCGTCGCGGCTCTTGTCCGTACGGAAGCCAAAGTTAGGGCATTTTTCAAGGGCAATTTTGTCATTTCGCACATAATTAATTAGGGATTATAAAAGCTTTCTTAATGACGTTTTTAGAAAAAGGATTAACCCTAGGAGATGACTGAAGGCACACTGGAGAGGATTGCAATCGGAATCGAAGAATTCATCACAGTTTTCTTCTTTTCAACTTTGAATTTCTGTATTTTGGATGCTTTTAATTTCTTCTATGGTTATTATGGATTTGATCATGAACTAAACTATTTTTCTAGGGTGTTAATGGATTCTCGTGAACCTTTATTTTAAATTAATGCAAGTTTTATGATTTCAATTTTATCTTGTGATTTATTCAATTCGAACCTAATGCTTGTGAATGATTGATCACCATTAACATGAAATATATGATTTTGATTCGAAATCTGAAAAGTGAGAATTGAATATGCTGTAATTGAATAAACATAGATTTCATATTAGGACGAGAGTACCTGTGTGATCTGTGTAGTTTTAGGGTTGTTAATCTTAATGCCAATCTTATGTTTATTAATCACAGAGATGTAGAAACTTTGCATAAGATTGAGACTTATATATCCTAGTACGAATATAAGTTATTATTGTTGACCTGCTATCACAAGAGAAGAATTGAATAGTAAGATTTGTGTTAAGGAAAAATAAAGAGGATGGTTGATGAAATTAATTTCCCTAGTTTTTAATCCATTGAATTTTCGTAACATTATTTATTTTCAGTTATTGAAGTTAATTTTAGATTTTTGTTTTACAATTTTAGTTAATTCTTGTGACTCAATTATTGTTAGCCAAATAGAAATAGGAATTAAGTTTGGGTACTTAGTATACAGTCCTCGTGGGAACGATCTCACTTACTCTTTATTACTTGTACGATTACGTGCACTTGCGTATCGAATTTACACAACAAGTTTTTGGCGCCATTGCCGGGGACTGTTTTTTTTACTAATATCAAGAAATTAATTCTTTTTCTAATTTGGTTGTCGTTCTTTCTTACCATTCTCATACTGGTTTTCTATTGCAATCTGTGATTTCAGGTACTTATATAGTTTATGCGACGACAGGGGTCTGAGTCAAGGGTGCCTGTTGATCCGGAAATTGAGAAAACCTGTAGAAGAAATCGGAAACAGAAAAGGGTAGAAAAAATGGCTCAGAACAGAGGTAACGGAGGGGTTGACAACATTGCCCATGGTAACAATGAGAATAGAAATGCTGGGATAGCAGCGGATAATGTTGGAGGAATAGGAGTTGCACCAGTTCAGCAACCAATGCAAAGAAGTTTGAGGGACTATGTGATACCTACTGTAACGGGGGCACAGTCGTGCATTAGACCTCCAACGGTTGAGGCTAATAATTTTGAAATTAAGCCTGCTATTTTGCAAATGGTACAATCATCAGTTCAGTTTGGGGGATTGCCAACGGAAGACCCAAACTTACATCTGGCTAATTTCCTAGAGCTCTGCGCCACATTCAAGATGAACGGAGTGACAAATGATGTAGTGAGATTGAGACTTTTCCCGTTTTCACTGAGGGACCGAGCAAAGAGTTGGCTTATTTCTCTGGAAGCCTATTCTATAACAACATGGGAAGAGCTAACTCAAAAAAATTTAGCGAAATTTTTCCCACCATCGCTGTCTGCACGGTATAGAGGTGAAATCAATAATTTTCACCAAAAAGATGGTGAATCGTTGTATGATGCGTGGGAGAGGTTTAAGGAGTTGTTGAGAAAATGTCCCCATCATGGAATCGAAAAATAGATGCTAGTCCATATTTTTTACAATGGTTTGTGTGGTACTACTCGCACAATCATAGATGCAGCGTCTGGAGGAGCGTTCATGAGTAAGAGCGCTAACCAAGCTTATGATCTATTGGAGGAAATGGCCATGAATAACTATCAATGGCCATCAGAAAGAGAAACCAATAAGAAGGTGGCTGGAGTGCATGAATTGGATGCCATTTCAATGTTGTCCGCTCAAGTGGCAACATTAACTAAACAGTTACAGCAGAATAACATTCATGCTCAGGCTCCCGTGATGCAAATGCAGATTATTTGTGAGTTATGTGGGGGGCCTCATTTATTTGAACAATGCACGAATAGGGATTTTAACAATATGCCTATGGAGCAAGTGCAAGCAATAGGGAACTTCCCAAGACCTTCCAACAACCCATATTCCATGAATTACAATCCAGGGTGGCGGAATCACCCAAACTTTCTGTGGACAACTGGGCAGGGCAGTCAGCAACAGTTTCAACAGAATCAACCACAGTATCCTCGACCTCCTCCTGGTTTTTTTCAGCAGCAAACAGTAAGACCTGCACAGCAATAGATGCAAGAAAAGCAAGACGGTCAGGCCGATGTGTTGACTCAATTTATGACTGAAACGAGATCATCAATTCGGAGCTTGGAAACTCAGATTGGACAGTTGGCTACGCTTATGGCAAACCGAGCTCAAGGGAACTTGCCAAGCACTACTGAGGTGAATCCAAAGGGGAATCCTAACGAACAGTGTCAGGCGATTACTTTGAGGAGTGGAATAGTGTATGAGGGAACAAATGTGGAAAAGAGCATCGAGCAGAAGCAAGATCAACAGGCACCCAATGAAGAGGACAAGAAGACTTGTGAAGAGAAGGTTAAAGAGATTCCGCCAGCAAGAGAAGTGGTACCTCCGGTGTCTATAGATCATCACAGAAAAATTCCATATCCACAGAGACTCCAAAAGAACCGTCTTGACAAGCAGTTTGCAAAGTTCTTAGAGGTATTCAAGAGGCTGCATATCAACATACCCTTCGCAGAAGCATTAGAGCAGATGCCCAGTTACGTTAAATTTATGAAAGATATTTTATCAAAGAAGAGAAAGATGGAGGATTACGAAACTGTGGCATTGACCGAAGAGTGCAGTGCTATTTTGCAAAGGAAGCTTCCACAGAAGTTGAGAGATCCTGGAAGTTTCACAATCCCATGCACAATTGGTAACTTTGAGTGTAAACATGCACTATGTGATTTGGGAGCCAGCATAAATCTCATGCCTCTATCAGTATTCAAAAGACTTGGTTTGGGTGAGGCAAAGCCAACAACTGTTACACTACAGTTGGCCGATAGATCACTGGCTCATCCGAGGGGGATTATTGAAGATGTGCTAGTGAAGGTCGACAAATTCATTTTCCCTGCATATTTTATTGTGCTGGACATGGAGGAGGATGCAAATGTCCCAATTATTCTTGGGCGACCGTTCCTAGCAACAGGACAAGCTCTAATAGATGTGCAAAAGGGAGAGCTGAAACTCAGAGTTGAGGGGGATGAGGTAGTATTCAGTGTCTTCAAGGCAATGACGTATCTGATGGCTGGTGACAGTTGCTACAGTGTGGATGTGATAGATAAAGCAGTTTTGAAAAGAAGGGTCAGTAGTGATGCTTTAGAGGCAGTGTTGACTGGTGGGGAGGAAGATGAAGATGATGAAGAGATGAAAGAATATGTAAAGTGGATTAACTCTTACCACCCGTATTTAAAGAAATTTGAAGAGTTGGCAGAGGCCACCGATCGTCCATTAACATCCATTCAGCAGCCACCGAAATTGGAATTAAAGGCTCTTCCTGAGAATTTGTGTTATGCGTACTTAGGGGAGAACGAGACCTTGCCAGTAATTGTTTCAGCTGATCTCTCAAAAACTGAATTGGAGAAATTGTTGAGGGTTTTACGAGATCATAAATTGGCCATTGGATGGACATTGGCAGATATTAGAGGAATAAGTCCTTCAACGGTAATGCATCGAATCTTAGTGGAGGCAGAAACCAAGCCATCTATAGAGGCCCAAAGGAGGCTCAATCCAGCTATGAAGGATGTTGTACTTGAGCAGATTTTGAAATGGTTGGACGTCGGGGTGATTTACCCAATTTCTGATAGTGCTTGGGTGAGTCCAGTGCAGGTGGTGCCAAAGAAAGGTGGAATAACAGTAGTTAAGAATGAAAATAACGAGTTAATCCCAACTCGAACTGTGACCGGGTGGCGCATTTGCATCGACTATCGTAAGTTAAATAAGGCTACACGAAAAGATCACTTCCCACTTCCTTTTGTTGACCAGATGTTGGATAGGTTGGCAGGCAATGAGTATTATTGCTTTTTAGATGGTTACTCAGGTTATCATCAAATTGCCATCGCACCAGAGGACCAAGAGAAAACGACATTTACATGTCCCTATGGCACGTTCGCTTTCAGGAGAATGCCATTCGGGTTATGTAATGCACCAGCAACATTCCAACGGTGCATGATGGCTATATTTTCAAATATGGTGGAAAGGAGCATTGAGATTTTCATGGATGATTTTTTGGTCTTTGGCTCTTCATTTGATCTGTGTTTGGGTAATCTGAAGAATGTATTAAACCGGTGTGAAAAAACAAATTTGGTGTTAAACTGGGAAAAATTCCACTTTATGGTCAAGGAGGGAATAGTACTTGGGCACAAAATATCTAGTAAAGGTATTGAGGTGGATCGAGCCAAAATCTCAGTAATAGAAAACCTTCCCCCACCAGTGTCAGTAAAAGGAGTACGAAGTTTTCTTGGGCATGCTGGATTTTACAGAAGATTTATCAGAGATTTTTCCAAAATTGCTAAGCCTCTTTCGACCTTGTTAATGAATGAAGTGAAGTTCGATTTTAATGAAGATTGTTTAAAAGCTTTCCGAATGTTAAAGGAGAAGTTGATTTCTGCACCGATAGTTGTTGCACCAAATTGGGACCTTCCATTCGAATTGATGTGCGATGCCAGTGACTATGCAGTTGGGGCCGTTTTGGGTCAGAGAATTGATAGGGTCTTTTATACAATTTATTATGCAAGCAAAACAATGAATGAAGCTCAATTGAACTATGCCACCACTGAAAAGGAGCTGCTTGCAATAGTTTTTGCAGTCGATAAGTTTAGACCCTACCTCGTTGGAAATAAGGTCATCGTGTACACTGATCATTCGACAATAAAGTACCTCATGGCAAAGAAAGATGCAAAGCCTCGATTAATACGGTGGATACTGTTATTACAAGAGTTTGATATTGAGATCAGAGATAAAAAAGGAACAGAGAATTCGGTAGCTGATCATTTATCAAGGTTGGGGGTTACAGAGACACCGGGTAAGAAAGAAGTACAAATAAATGACAGTTTTCCCGATGAGCAATTATTTGCCATCAGAGAAGAGGTGAGTGTCCCGTGGTATGCTGATTATGTGAATTTCTTGGCGGCCAACATAGTTCCTTCGGAGATGTCTAGACAACAGCTTAAAAAGTTTTATTCTGAAGTAAAACACTATTATTGGGAAGAACCGATTCTCTACAAGCATTGTGCCGATCAGATCATTCGTCGTTGTGTGCCTGAAGAGGAAATGTGTTCCATATTGTCTCACTGTCACACGTTGCAATGTGGAGGGCATTTTGGGGGAAATAGGACAGCAGCCAAGGTACTTCAATCGGGGTTCTTTTGGCCTAGTCTTTTTAAAGATGCTTATAATTTTGTCAAGGCATGTGATCATTGCCAACGCACTGGTAACATCACAAGGAGGAATGAAATGCCTTTGACCGGAATTTTGGAAGTGGAACTTTTCGATGTCTGGGGAATTGACTTCATGGGACCTTTTCCGTCGTCATATAACAATCTTTATATATTACTAGCTGTCGATTATGTATCCAAGTGGGTTGAAGCAGCAGCAACACCAGCTAATGACTGTAAAACGGTTCTCAATTTCCTTCAGAAATATATTTTTACTCGGTTTGGAACTCCTAGAGCTATAGTCAGTGATGAAGGGAGCCATTTCTGCAATAAGCAATTTGATGCATTGTTGTCCAAATACGGTGTAAGACATAGAACTGCTTTGCCCTATCACCCTCAAAGCAATGGCCAAGCAGAAATCCCAAATAGGGAAGTGAAGAGTATTTTAGAGAAAACGGTGCAAAGCTCGAGGAAAGATTGGTCCAAAAGACTTGATGATGCATTATGGGCATATAGGACAGCTTTTAAAACTCCAATTGGTATGTCGCCATATAGATTGGTTTTCGGTAAGGCGTGTCATTTACCAGTTGAGTTAGAGCACCGAGCATATTGGGCAATGCATAAGCTAAACATGGACATGTCCGCCGCGGGAGAAAAGAGAATGTTGCAGTTGAATGAGTTAGAGGAATTCCGGAATTAGGCGTATGAAAATGCGAAGATCTACAAGGAACGAACTAAAACATGGCATGATAAGAATCTTGTACACAAGGAATTTCACCTGGGGCAGCAGGTGTTATTATTTAATTCAAGATTAAAGCTCTTCCCAGGAAAATTGAAGTCTAGATGGTCCGGGCCATATACAATTGTGAAAGTATTTCCATATGGAGCAGTAGAAGTATGCAGCGAGAAGAACGGAACTTTTAAAGTGAATGGGCAGAGACTTAAGCCGTACTTGGGAGGTCCTTATGATCAAGCTAAGTCGGTAATTATCTTGCATCCTTAGTGATGAGGACTCCAGCGTCCGGCTAAATGACGTTAACGACAGCGCCCTTGAGAGGCATCTCAAGCTTATGTTTCGTATTTTTAATTTTTATGTAATTATTTTTAGTTTTAGTTGAACAATTTTATTTTGATGTTATTTTGATTTGCTTCTGTAATTAGAACCGTGAAAATCGTGAAAAAATAAAATAAAATAAAAAACAAATAAATAAAATAAAAAAGAGGAGAACCGTGAAAATCGTGAAAAAAGAAGAAGAAGGAGTTATATCATAACAGTTGAAATTGAGCCGCAGCTCTAAAATTTAGAGCCACGACCCTAATGTGATCAGGAAGGGATGCACCAGGAAAAGGGAATTTGAGCCGCAGCTCTAGGATTTGGAGCCGCGGCGCTATCTAAGTCAGAAGTGCTGATTTTTTTTATGGAAAGAATTTGAGCCGCAGCTCTACAAAAGTCAGAGAGTAAACAAGAAAAATTGGGCATTTGAGCCGCGACTCTATTGGACAGCGCCGCGGCCCTAAAGGAACCCGAGCCTAGCCTTCGCCCAGTTTTGAATTTGAGCCGCGGCTCTATCACATGGAGCCGCGGCGCCAAATGGGCCCAGATTCGTATTTAAGGGTTTTTCAGTTTAAATTTCTTCCCTCAATCTCTTTTCATTCCGTTTTTCTCTTCTCTTCGTCTTCTTCTCCGACCCATTCATTCCCAAACCACCATAGCCATCACAACCTAGCCATCATTCCACCTTTAAGCTTCCATTAAACCAAGTTTTCAGCACTTTTCTTCCATTCTACAGCCTAAATTTTCTTCAGTCTTCTCTAAAATACATTTCATCCTCATTTTTTGAAAACCCTAACCCCTAATTTTCGAATCTTGGAGAAGAATTGGAAAAGTTTTGGCATTTTGGGCATCTCTACTATTCAGGATCATTTATCTCTTATCAAGTAAGTGGGATTTATCTACTGTTTTCATTGTACATGGATGGATATTGATTTGTGAATTGTAGAGAGAAATATATTTGAGCATTGTTGTTATTGGCTGTGTTCTGGTTTATTGTTGGAAGATTTGGGTGATTAAGAGAATTTGGGAAGTTAAGAAATTAAGGAGAGGTGCTGTCCAAGTTAAGTCTGATTGTTTGGGATATTTGTTCTAATTTTTGTGAAATAATGGCACCTAAAACTAGAAATACGACTAAAGATAAGGGTAAGGCTTCCACGTCAAGGGCTCGGGATGCTCCTCCCCCACTAGCCCCATCAGATTTTGATGCTGCGAGGTTTGTGAATAAGAAGGCGCAGGATAGATATCTCAAGTTGTGCACTAAGTCGGTCATTCATGAAAGGGGTTTTGAGTATCGCAATGAACCATATGGAAATGACCCACTCAATGAACGCATCCGGGCAAATATAGCGGCAAGGAAATGGCAAGGGTTTGTAGACAAGGATATCGTTCGAGCAAATATTTCTATTTGCTATGAATTTTATGCTAATTATCCGGAAATGAAGGGTGGAAAGAAGTGCTTTGTGAGGGGTGTGTGGGTGCCAACTGCTGCGGATGCATTGAATGCTCTCTATGGTACTCCTAGTTATGAGGGGAATGAAGAACAGTACGAGGTGTTGGTTGGGGGTGAAATTGATCATGCCGAAATTCTCAATACAATTTCATTCCCTGGAGCGGAGTGGATAATTACTCATAATGAGTATGCTGGGTTACATTTGTGTCAGTTTACCCAGGAAGCTAGAGCATGGCTATACTTTGTTAGTAGTCGGTTGATGCCATCTGGGCACTTTTCGACCATCAATATGGAACGCATTTATTTAGTCTATGCTTTAGTGAAGGGGCTTCATGTGGATGTTGGCCGTAGAATTCGTGAAAGTATTAATCATGTTCTGAGTGGTTCTACTACTATTGGACTGCCTCATATCCACTTTTTGACTGATTTATGCCTTACCTATGAGGTCCCAATTTATGACAACGATGTGACTCTAAAGGCGAAACCTCCCATTACTCGAGCGAAAATATCCAAGTATCCGTTGCCTATTCCGTATGTCCCAGCTCCTCCTCGGAATCGTGCTGCAGCAGTTCCACAAGAA
The DNA here is from genome assembly GCF_963169125.1 of Humulus lupulus. Classification (NCBI taxonomy): domain Eukaryota; kingdom Viridiplantae; phylum Streptophyta; class Magnoliopsida; order Rosales; family Cannabaceae; genus Humulus; species Humulus lupulus. Next base: position 138,832,641 of record NC_084801.1, on the reverse strand, counting down.
GAAGATCAAGATCTTGGAGGAGATGGAAACGGTGGGAATGACACGGGCAATGCCAATGATAATAATGCTGACCCGATGCAACTGGATCCACCGCTGCTACTGGGTGGTCCAGTTGAGTCCAGTGATCAAGATACCCAGGGTCGTTTGGATTACATTATTCAGCAAAATCAGTATATGGTCCAACAACATCAAATGATGCATCAATATATGGGTCACCGATATGATTATGATGTTGCTCATGTGGATCGTTTGAATACTCTGGTCAATCGATGGTCTTTGAATGATGCGGGGCAAGATTACTTTCCACCCCCACCTCTGTACCCGCCTTATCCACCACGGTATCCACCTCCACCACCTCCTCCTTTTTAAATATTTTGCTATGGAGTCTTCGGTACGTCTTTTCTTTCTATTTAAGTTTAACATTGGGGGCAATGTTAGTCTTAAGTTTGGGGGAAGGGATTTATTTTTAGCTTTGTTGTTAGTTTTTTTTTTTTTTTTAAGTTCAGTTTTAGTTGTTTGAGTCTAGTTTTCACGGTGTTGTTAGAGTTTAAACCCAATTGATAATTGTTTGCTGATGAGATTGAATGATTGCTGTGTTTTATAATCCGAAGGAAAAGTTGTGCATTTATAAAAAAAAAAAAATCTGTGTGCTTGATTGAAATACTTTGTCACTTCACTGTGGTTAATTGGATATTTGTTTGAACTATTGCTCATAGTTGTAAATGTGGGAATTGAACTCTGTTTATGCATGTTGAATTTTGGATTGTGGATTGTACAAGTTGAAATTTTTCTAGAACTTGCTTGCTTGCTATTTGAGATGAAACCCTAAACAAATACACACGTAAGAAGAGGATATAGGCCATTTTTGGAACGTTTGAGCCTTTCAAGCTAACCCTTATATATTTTTATCCCTAGTTACCCTATTTGAGCTTATAGTTGACCTTTTTCATTGCTTAACACATGCTTTGAGCCTAAATTTGTATCCGTATATTCATTATTCCCTTTGTCCTATACCATGAGCATAAAACATATCTTTTGATTGGAAGGGGGAGTGAATGTTTAAGGGACATATGTATAAATATGTGGTTACTCAGTGCAATTAAAAAAAAAAGATTGAAGAAGGAAGAAATAGAAGAAGAAAAGAAACTATGAATTCAGAATAAACTACATTCCTTAAGTTATTTACTGAAAAATCTAAGTTTGGGGGAATGTAGTTTGAAAAAAAATGTGATGAATACATAGTCAACTCTTCTCAATCTTGAAAAAGAAAAAAAAAAAAAAAGAGTAACAATGGGATGTGAAGTTGAGTTAATGGGATAGGTTGTTTGGTTTGAATGCTTATGGTATATTTGAGCCTAAAATGTCTTCTCATCCACCTTTACCTAAGCCATCTATTACAAGCTTTGTAAAGTCCTATTGATTTTTAAGTGTGTACTTGTTTACATTAGTGGAGAATAGTAAGTATAGCAAGCATATGGAATAATCGTGTGAGTGGATTGATTGTGAGAATTTGGCATGCATAGATTGGTTCAATTCTTTATATTTATTGGTTATGGGTGAATGAGCATGAATATCGATGAATTACAATGAATTGGTGAAGTATTTTGATTGAAATTCTGCATTAATTTTTTGAAGTGGCACGTTACTTTTCTTTAGAATTATATGCATATGGCATTCATGAATTTTGAGGCTATTTTAATGGTTGTCAATTTGGGTTGTTTAGGTTTATAGAGTCTTAGTTGTATTCTTTACTCGAGGGCGAGTAAATGATAAGTTTGGGGGAATTTGTTAGGACTAGTTTTGGTATGGTTTTAGGACATGTTTTAAGAGGCAATTTTAATCTTTTATTTGGTTTTGTGCGATATTATGCTGGTTTTTATTGTGTTTTCAGGATTAAGTGTGGTTATGAAGAAAAAAGTTTGAAATTGAAGGAAAATTGCTTAATTCTTGAAGAGAAGGTGTTAAACGGGGTAAGGAATGGAAGTTAGTGAAATCGTGGGTCAAATTGAAGATTTGGTAAAAAATTTGCAATTTGAGCCGCAGCTCTATGCACTAGCGCCGCGGCCCTGAGAGTTACAGAGAAGGCAGCAATTGAAAGGCAATTTGAGTCGCGGCTCTATCAATTGGGGCCGTGGCGCTACTAGAAGTCAGAGAGGAAATTTGGATCGCGAATTGCACTTGAGCCGCGGCTCTATTCATCAGCGCCGCGGCTCTTGTCTGTACGAAAGCCAAAGTTAGGGCATTTTTCAAGGGCAATTTTGTCATTTCGCACATAATTAATTAGGGATTATAAAAGCTTTCTTAATGACGTTTTTAGAAAAAGGATTAACCCTAGGAGACGACTGAAGGCACACTGGAGAGGATTGCAATCGGAATCGAAGAATTCATCACAGTTTTCTTCTTTTCTACTTTGAATTTATGTATTTTGGATGCTTTTAATTTCTTCTATGGTTATTATGGATTTGATCATGAACTAAACTATTTTTCTAGGGTGTTAATGGATTCTCGTGAACCTTTATTTTAAATTAATGCAAGTTTTATGATTTCAATTTTATCTTGTGATTTATTCAATTCGAACCTAATGCTTGTGAATGATTGATCACCATTAACATGAAATATATGATTTTGATTCGAAATCTGAAAAGTGAGAATTGAATATGCTGTAATTGAATAAACATAGATTTCATATTAGGACGAGAGTACCTGTGTGATCTGTGTAGTTTTAGGTTTGTTAATCTTAATGCCAATCTTATGTTTATTAATCACAGAGATGTAGAAAATTTGCATAAGATTGAGACTTATATATCCTAGTACGAATATAAGTTATTATTGTTGACCTGCTATCACAAGAGAAGAGTTGAATAGTAAGATTTGTGTTAAGGAAAAATAAAGAGGATGGTTGATGAAATTAATTGCCCTAGTTTTTAATCCATTGAATTTTCGTAACATTATTTATTTTCAGTTATTGAAGTTAATTTTAGATTTTTTTTTTACAATTTTAGTTAATTCTTGTGACTCAATTATTGTTAGCCAAATAGAAATAGGAATTAAGTTTGGGTACTTAGTATACAGTCCTCGTGGGAACGATCTCACTTACTCTTTATTACTTGTACGATTACGTGCACTTGCGTATCGAATTTACACAACAGTACTACAGCTTGCTGATCGTTCCACCAAAAAGCCTAGGGGTATTGTTGAGGATGTATTGGTTCAAATTGAAAAATTCTATTACCCCATGGATTTTCTTATTCTTGATACCCAATCTGTGGTGAACATGGAGTCTAAAATTCTATTATCCTTGGAAGACCATTCCTTGCCACTGCAAATGCTTTCATCAATTGTCGGAATGGTCTAATGAAGATATCGTTTGGAAACATGACTCTTGAAGTCAATATATTCCACATCGGCAAACAACCCCGAGAAGATGATGAATGCTATCAAACATTCATGATTGACACTATAATTCCCGAGGAGGTTCAATTGCGCAGCAACTTTGATAATCTTGATGAACTCCTCTTTCTGTCTGACAATGAAAGTCCCAGTTCTATTGAGTCTACTCCTGCAATATCGAATCGCATAGACTCACGCCATAGAATGACTCAGTTTTGGCAACCTCGCTTTGAAGAGCTACCTCGTGAGAGGGCACAGCCGAAAACTTCAGCCGAAGAGGTTCCAATTGTTCAATTGACCCAACTTCCCGAGGGTCTGAAACATGCCTTCTTGGGAGATGGTGAAACCTTTCCAGTTATCATCTCGTCCAACCTTCAAAATTCTCACGAATTGCAGTTACTCGACCTACTGCGAACGCATAAATCTGCGATAGGTTGGGCCCTTGCTGATATCAAAGGTATTAGCCCTTTAATTTTCTCCCATCGAATCAATTTGGAGGACGAAGCCATCTCTTGAAGAGACCCTCAAAGGCGACTGAACCCCACAATGAAGGAAGTTGTAAAAAATGAACTTTTGAAATTGCTAGACGCTGGTATTATTTACCTCGTAGCTGATAGCAAGTGGGTCAGTCCAACTCAAGTCGTGCACAAGAAATCAGGTGTCACCGTGATCCAAAATGAAAAAGGGGTCCTTGTCCCCACAAAAACGGTGACGGGGTGGCGCATGTGCATTGATTATAGAAAATTAAATGCCGCCTCCCGCAAAGATCATTTTCCACTCCCATTCATTAATCAAATCCTTGAACATGTAGCTGGTCATCCTTTCTATTGCTTTCTTGATGGCTATTCTGGCTATTATCAAATTGAGATTGCATTAGAGGATCAAGATAAGACCACTTTCACTTGTCCCTTTGGCACTTTTTCTTTCCGGCGTATGCCATTTGGCTTGTGTAATGCACCAACTACTTTCCAAAGATGCATGATGAGCATCTTTAGTGACATGATCAAAAAATCTATGGAAGTATTCATGGATGACCTAACCGTTTTTGGAAACTCCTTTGAGACATGTCTTCTTCATCTTGAAGTTGTTTTAAAACGATGCATTGAGAAAGGACTTGTACTCAATTGGGAGAAATGCCACTTCATGGTATCTTCTGGCATAGTCTTAGGCCACATTGTTTCTAAAAAAGGAATTGAGGTTGACCAATCCAAAGTCGACCTTATCTCCAACCTGCTGACTCCTAAGACTGTCAAAGACGTTAGGTCATTTCTCGGTCATGCTAGTTTCTATAGGAAGTTCATACAAAAATTTTCAATGATTGCCCGTCCGCTAAGCAACCTCCTAGCCAAAGATGCCACTTTTGAATGGACACCTAAGTGTGAGGAATCATTCCGAACGCTTGTCAATTCACTCACTTCCGCTCCCATCATTCAGTCACTTGATTAGAGCCTTCCTTTCGAGATCATGTGTGACGCCAACAACTTCGCTGTGGGAGCTATGCTAGGACAACGAAGGGAGGGGAAACCATTTGTTGTCTATTATGCAAGCCGAACTCTTAATAGTGCTCAAATGAACTATTCCGCTACTAAAAAATAGTTGCTTGCCGTTGTCTTTGCCCTTGACAAATTCCGATCTTATTTGATTGGATCGCCTATTACGATCTTCACAGATCACTCCGCCCTTAAGTATCTCCTTTCCAAAAAGGATGCTAAGGCGCGATTAATACGGTGGATCCTTCTCCTGCAAGAATTTGATATAACGATCAAAGACAAGAAAGGTGTTGAAAATGTCGTTGCGGACCACTTGTCCCGACTTGAATTCAGTGATCCCGCTGATAGTCCACCTATTCACGATGATTTCCCTGAAGAACAATTGCTTTCTGTTTCTAAGTTACCGTGGAATGCTCACATTGTAAACTACTTAGTAACAGGTGAACTCCCATCTGAATGGAGTTCACAAGACAAACGCAAATTTCTGGTCGAGGTGCACAATTTCTTTTAGGATGACCCATACTTATTCAAGTATTGCCCCGAACAAATCATGCGAAGATGCATCCCTGACGATGAGGTGTCTAGTGTGCTGAATTTTTGCCACAATGATGCTTGTGGTGGCCACTTCTCTGTGAAGAAAACCGCTGCAAAAATCTTACAGTGTGGCCTTTACTAACCCACTTTGTTCAAAGACACCAATGATTTCTATCGTTCTTGTATAAGGTGCCAAAAGTTAGGATCCTTATCCCGTTGGCACATGATGCCCTTGAACCCAATTCTTGTTATCGAAATATTTGATTATTGGGGGATAGACTTTATGGGACCATTTCCACCTTCTTTTGGCTACCTTTACATTCTTCTCACCGTGGATTATGTTTCTAAATGGGTCGAGGTTGTACCATGTCGAACCAATGATAACGCTACAGTTGTCAAATTCTTGAAAGAAAATGTGTTATCAAGGTTCAGTACCCCTCGCGCTATCATCAGTGATCAAGGCACTCATTTTTGCAACAGATCCTTTGAGACTCTTATGCGCAAGTACGGTGTACTTCATAAAGTTGCAAATTCCTATCATCCACAGACCAATGGTCAAGCTGAGTTAGCCAATAGGGAGATAAACACACATTCTGGAAAAGACGGTAAATCCCAACCGCAAAGATTGGTCTACACAACTTCTAGATGCTCTTTGGGCATATCGCACTGCTTTTAAGTCCCCTCTTGGGATGTCTCCCTATCATCTTGTCTTTGGAAAAGCCTGTCATTTACCTGTCGAGCTCGAGCATATAGCATATTGGGCTATCAAAGCCCTAAGCTTTGTCTGAATGCTGCAGGTATCAACCGCAAACCCCAGTTGTCCGAAATTGAGGAGTTGAGAAACGATGCATATGACAATTCCAGGATTTATAAAGAAAAATTGAAAATTGCTCACGACAAACAAATCATGCGAAAATACTTTGAGCCAACTCAAAAAGTGCATCTATACGATTCTCACTTGCACCTGCATCTTGGTAAACTGCGATCACAATGGACTGGCCCATTTGTAGCAAAGCAAGCATTTCCCAACGGTTTTGTTGAGGTTGAGGACCCAATCGATGGGAGAATTTTTCGAGTTAATGGCCAAAGACTGAAGCATTACATTGAGAGTGTGAGTCGTGTTGAAGAGGTCCTTCTTAAGGACCCAATCTATACACGATGAAGTTCTAAATGGTTTGTTATTGTTCTTTTTATTTTTATTTTTCATTATCTTTATTTTTCTGTCTTTCTTTTATTTTTGTATGCTTTTTCGTATTTTGTTTTGGGGTATTGTTACCAGACTATTTTCGCTCTTGCCTCATGGATATGGTCATTATCCAGGTGTTCTCTCTCCTTACCTTTTTCATTGATTATTCATTTTGACATTGAGGACACTGTCTGATTTTTGGTTGGGGGTGGTGAGCATGCATTAGCATTCATTTGGAAAACATTATTGTCTTGTTGAATTTTTAAGTCAAATTTTCTCAAAATTATCCAAGCATGAGTATAACTTGTTGGTTTAAGTCAGTTCTTACTATGTTTAGCTATTAAGAAGTGATTTTCAGAGTTCTTTTGTGCACTTTCCAAACATGTGATAAATTGGTTGTTAACACAAATAGTTGAGAGAAATTTCAAGTTTAAAGTTTTTCATTTCTTGGTGAGTTGTGAGAGTTGAGAAACAACTTTTTGAACTTTTATTGATCATTTGAGTTGGTAAAGTCACATCTTTGGAATTTAAAACATGACATTTACTAGAAGGATGTTTTTCATTTAAGATAAGTATTTGTAATCATTTGTGTTCTATTTATTGTATTGTATTTGTAATTTCCTTTTTATTTTTGTGTTGTCTCTTGTAAAAAAAAATGAAAAAAAAAAGAAAACAAAAGAAAAAGAAATAATAGATAAATAAAAAAAAATGAAAAAAAAGAGAACAAGAGCAACACTTCCCTCTATCATTTTGTAGTTGTTGAAAAAAAAAATATATATTTCTATTACTATTATTTTGTGTAATTGTATTAAAAAAAACAAAAAAAACAATTTTATTTTCATTATAGTTCATTTTCTTATTTATCATTTCTAGTTAGTTGTCATTCTGTTCTTTGAGTTTTCTCATGTAAATCCCAAATGTTGTTTGTCATTTGGATTCCAATAAGTTGATTTGCCTATCTTGTGATCAACACTTGTTCAAATTGCTTGTCCTAAAAAGTTTATCTTTTCTCATTTGAGCGTAAACTATTACATTTCCAACTCCAAGAGTATAATCCTTCCCATACAAATACTTTCAATGCCCATGAGGAATTTGGAGTTGAAATCTTTATACTTTTGAGATTTTTCAATACTATTTGTGTTATGACTTGTGATAAAAAGAATATGATTTGGTGCACACACACACAACTCTGAAATCGCAACTATAGTAGCTTAGATAGTAACTTCTGACTTCTTGCTGATACTTTGAAAATGCTTAGATGATTCTACATGGTTTGACTTGATTATTCAACTTGACAATTTTCTTTTTCGCTTGAATTGCTAGGGACTAGCAATAAGCTAGTTGGGGGTTGTGATTAGTGTTCAAAAATGAAAATTCATTAGTTTTAAAGTGTAAAATAAGTTAAGTTTTAATTAATATTTTCATGAATTTATTGTAATATTTGCTTTAATTGAAAATATTAAATTTTGATTTAATTTATGTTTAATTTTAAGGAAATAATTTGCATTTGGACAATAATAAAAAGATAGAAGAAAGAAATAGTTAAAATTGACAAAAAAGAGAAGATAAAATGGTATTCTTGAGACTAAAGCCCAACTGAAGGAGAAGCCCAGGCCCAATTTCCTCCCCAGCCACTGAAGCCGAGCCGAGCCGAGCCGAACCTGCAAGCCACCTGACGCTGCTAGCCTGCCAACCACTCGCCTCACGCCACGCGTCCGCACCTGTCCTCCATTTCCTTCAGCTTCACTCCAACGTGGCTAGCTTTTCCTTCTCTTCCCTTCAGCACACATCAACCTTGCAATCACACCAAGCCTTCAACAGCCCAAATGCATCCCAACATTTCTTTTCAGCAAGCCCAACGCAGGCCCAAGTCCCTTCCTTCAGCCATGCACCTTCCAGCAAAACAAAATAGCTCCAGCATCAATTCGGCCCAAAGAGCCCAATTTCTCAGTAGCCCGCCTACGTGTCACCTCCTCATTGGCTGGAAATGGGTCAAAACCCACATCAGCCACCAGCCACATTCAACCCATATTTTGTGGGTATTGGGCCTTGCAATATTTCCATTATGAGCTTTAAAGCTCATCTTTTTTGGTGTCTTTGAAAAAGAACATTTTGACCATACACCAAAATAGCTAGGGTAATATTAATAATAAGATTTGATTTTTCAAAATCATATTTTATTATTAATATTTCAGATTTATTTTGTAAATCCCATTTTGTTGTTTAATTTCTTTTTAGTCATTTTCTACTTCTATAAATAGGGACTCTTTCTTCACAATATGGATATAATTTTTAGAGTTTAGAAACTATAGCAAAATTTCTACTCACTTTCTTCTTAGATTTTTTGTGAGAATCATGAGCATAATGGCCTAATCTTCCTAGGAAGGTTAGGGGTGATTCCATATGCTAGTGATGTTATTTTGCTACTTTGATTTACTATGTTCTTAATGTAAAATTTTTGAGTTATTTATGTTCTTTCATCTCCATCTTTATTTTGTTATCTTTATTTACTTATGCTAATAGTATATATGATTAGTCATGCTCTTTCTATGTACTTCTAATTAGTAAAAGTAATATTGATACCTAATTTTATGTCTAATCTTCTTTTGCATTATTGTCTGTGTATTTTGTCATTTTTAGATTTTTCATAAGATTAACATTGTGCTTTTAAAGTAAAGAACTTTATAACTCAAATGAACTTTTGTTAGACAAGAATATGGACTTTAATGTTAGATTTTCCAAGTAAATGTTGGGATGTAAACTATTTACTTGTGTATTTTTATAAATCAAGTAACTAAGTAACTAAACAAGCATATGAATGATTCTTGAAACCTTTCATTTTCTCAAACTCTTAATTACATCTTACCTTTATTTCACCTATCTCATTTTATCACTTTATCAAAAAGACAATACCAAAATCTCAAACCACTCTTCATTTACAACTTTATTTATTTCTTGTTACTAACTTTTTTTGTTATTTTCTACTAATATTTTGATTTTAGGTTACCTCCTTGTGGATCGACCGCTCGATCTTACTACAACTACCGCTTAGTGGTAGTCACATTTTAGGCGTTAAACAGCTCTTCTGATGATGAGCTCATTTCAGATCATCTCTGCGATGAGCTCATTTGGAGCTTTTCTTTATGTTTTACTTAATTTATATCACCTAATTTATTGAGAAAAATCATTTCCCTACACTTTGAATTTGAAATCTCAAACCACCACTATGTGGCTATTTTTCAACCTTGCACAATAATATGAATAGGCTTTTACAACAAATCGCTATTGAAATTAAATAACAAAAAATAAGGATATATACCTCACATATCGAACATTAACTACACTCAAAAATATACTTTACATATACCAAACATTAACTATACACATATACCATAACAGTAAAAATGTAAATAAAAGAAAAAAAAAAGAACATTTTTTATAAGAACCGAAAAAAAAATCATTTTTAGTAGAAAAATTATATTGCATGTAAATTCGATCAAAATATTCAATTGTAGGGTTGAGCCTTATTTAATACTATTAAGCTTTGCATAAATATATATAGATTATAAAATAATTACCCAAAAAAACATAAGCATTAGAAATAATATCAAATATACCAACTTTTATACATATAACATAAGGTAATTACAAAAATAACCTACAAAATTTTATTTACAAAAATACCTTGTCACGTCATAAAAAAATACCAGATTTCAAAAATAATATACCTGAATTGGAAACATTCTTGAAATCCCGAATTTTTTATTTTTATGGGCTTTCAAAAGTAATATTTTGGTTACTTATAATGGAGATAAGTTACCAATTTGTTACTTTTTCGTAAAAAAAATTATTTTTAGAGCATATTATTTCATATAGATTTTGGTTACCTCCAAAATTTATTTATTGAAACTTTTTTATCTTAAAATATTTATTAATTTTTTTAGGTTATATTATAATGTTTTATTATTTAAGATACTTTTACGTTACCTTCAAACTTGTTTTAGGAGCTAATGAGATACAATAAAATATAACAAATTACTATATAACTTTTTTTCAAAAGTTACTTTAGTATACTATATGGTAATTTTTTAATGAAAAATTTTAATTCACTTTTTAGTCACTAATGTAATTTGCATGTAAATAATAATGTTTCTTTTAGTTATCAAACAAAAAAGAAACTTAGAAGTTATTTTTGAATTGTAATAAAAATACACATTTTGGTTTTTTATCATGAATTTTTGTTTAACCAAATTAAAAAACAAATACATAGTTACTTTTTACAAAACATTTTGATTTTATAAACAAAGCAGAAAATTTTTTTGGTTAACTAAATATAAAAGAAACTAAATGTTACTTTTAATTAAGTTCACCATCTCCGGCAATTGTGAAAAACCTATGCTTCCCTTATATCAAAATGATCACCTTGAAGAGTAGGTCGTAATGATACCACTCTTGAGCCCAAATGATCGGCTATATGGCCGATTTCTTTTTAAAAGTTTCATAGAAGAGAGCGAGAACTAGTTTCACAAGTCCATTGTCGTCAATTAAAAATATAATAAAAAAAATAATGTATATAATTTAATATATTATACACTGTTCAAAAAAATAAAATAAAACAATAAGGTTATATGTTTGTATTACAAAAACTGGTGTACAAAAACAAATAAATGTATAAAACTAGCATATATGTAAATATAATAAATTACATCATTTTCGTAAATAAAATCCAAAAAACAGCATCATATGTATTTTTTCCTTATTTTTCAGTATATAGCTACTCTTCTTGTTACCTTGTTTATTATATTTTGGAGATTTCTTGGTTACAAATTAAAATTTAACATATTATTTTTGTTATTTTTTCATAACTTATTACTTTAGTTACTTTTAAAAAGGAAAATACTAGTTTGGTCACTGTATTTTTTCCAAAAATGCGATTAGCCCCTGTGTTGTGTTAAATGACAACTCAAACTTCGTATTTACAAAATATATCAAAATAGTACCTTATACCCAATTTTGGTCAAAAAAATTTCAAATATAATATTTCATTCTCAGCTCCACGACCACTTTCTCCGCTTATCTGAATCCATCGCATCACAAACGACCTAAGAATTAATCTTATAATTAAAAATATTTTGACCAAAATCGGGCATATGGTATTATTATGATCAATTTTACAAAATACAGAGTCTGAATTGTCATTTAACAAAACAAATTGGCCGATCGCATATTCAGAAAAAATACAGAGGCCAAAATTGTATTTTTCCTTTTTAAAATGGAATTTATTGTTTTAGTTATATTATCGTAACTTAGTTTCTATTTCTATGAAGTGGTCGTAATTAATTATTTGAATAATTTTTCTAAAAGGTCTAACAATGCATAGTTGTATTTTATTGTCACGTAAAATATTTGAGTCTAGGAAAAAACATGGACACTTTTATCCTTTTAGTAACCCACAATATATACATACACATGAGATTACATTACTATATGAGAAACATGGACACTTTTATTCTTTTAATGATCAACAACATACTTAATTTATTAAATAATAATAATTTTTAGTAGGTGTTCCCATAAAACTCTTTAGGGCATTTACTCCTAGTACTAAAAACACACTACCTAATTGTATATGGTGCAACTAAGTACACACAATGGCTATATTTTGTGGGCTCTAGATTTTCAAATTATTATCCAAACATCCTATTAGTACAGCTTGGGCCTGATAATATACACCGTTTTTTTTTTCACAACGTTAGTAATTTTGGAAAGATTTGTTACATTGTGATATTGTTCCATTTAAGTAATGAACTATTGGGAGTTTCTTTTTTATTTTTATTTTTAATTTTACATATATATATATACATTATATATAAAATAATTACAAAATTGTTGCACATTTTATTATTTACAAAAAATTACATAAATAACGAATTGGACTGTATATATGCATTAAAAGCTCTATATAGGATTCCTCAATATAAAAATAGTCTCGATTTTATTATATATAAAAAAGAGTAGTTTACATAAATATGAGAAAAAGTAAATGAATTTTTATATTTATGGGCAAAAAAGAAATAATACAACATATGGTGAATTTTTCAAAAAGAAAGTTTAAAACATGGGAAACCCATACAATATAAAAAATAAATTACCATATTTTTATACAAAACTCTCTCATACATTCTCATCCTCTCATTTCACTCTCATGTTTATCTCTCTTCACTTTCTCTTTTCTTAATCTCTCATTCCCCACTTGGTTCTCTTCTCAGCCCTCCGCCGGAGACACCATCTCCGCCCTCTGCCAGAGACGCAGCCCCCACCCCCGACGATGATTCAGCTCCACCGCCATTTGGTTCTTCTTCTTCTTCTTCTTCTATTGATGCTGCTGGTTTTAATGTTATTCTTTTGGTTGTTCTTGTTGCTCTTCTTCTTTTTCACATTTGCTTTTGCATTTTAAACCTGATTTTGCACTTTAGATATGGTTTTTTTTTTCTTCTAGCCCTAAATGTAACCGGTTACCATCATGATTTATTTAGGTTTTTTTGTTCAATTTTGATTTTGTTTTTCAAACATGTTTAAGTAACCAGGTATTATGGCAACTAATTCTTTTTATTCTTTTTTTTTAGATCTGATTTTCTTTCCAGGTCTAGATAAGTAACAAATTACCATCGTAACTGTTTTTTTTTTCAGATTTTTTTTTTTTTTCAGATTTGATTTTTTTTTCAAACCTAGTTTTAACTAGTTACGATTATGATCTTTTTAGATTTTTTGTTTGGATCATATTTGTGTTATCTGTATTTTCACCTCCGACACGTGCCAACCTCCAGTGACTGGCTCGAACGCTCATAGACATCATTGGGGTATGTTACTCCCCGAGGCCTCTATTCGAGGCAAGGGTCCTCCTAGGCGAGACCTTGTCTTTGACAGTAGGTCGTGGGTGCTTTGTTAGATTACTCTCTGAGGTTTACCCTCGGAGCTTGAGTTTCTCCTGCTCAAGCAATTAAGGCGAGGGCTTTCCTCCCCCAGTCGTCTCCCAAGTCCGAGGGTCTGATTCTCGGACCTAAGATAAGGCGCAACGTGTCAGCAAATGCAGGTTTGCAGCTGTAACGACCCAAAATCGCTAATAAGGCTTAGGGGCCTTGATTAGTGTGCCAGGAGGGCATTAATGGAATAATTGTGATTTAAATGAGTAATTATATGTTTAATAATGTTTATATGATGAATTGATGATATTATGTGAAATGTATATATATGTGATAAATGTGAGAACCACATTATTATGTGGTAGGTTTGTAGGGCACGACTCAAGACGATCCTAGGGTCAGATAGCGGTGGAAAAGTCACAACGGGGCTTAAGATGAGACTTTGGACAAGTCAGGGGTATTTTGGGTATCGGGTAGCGATTTGGACTATCGGGTCATGGAAATAAATATATGGAGATATATTTGAGATTAGGATGTCTAGGCGGGAATATTGGGAGATTTTACTATTTTGGCCTCGGGGACGGTTCCGGCACCCCGAGCCTCGGGATTACCTTAACGAGTAAGATAGATATAAGGAAGCCTTTAGAAAATATAAATCGACCTAAATTCTACTCAGCTGGTTACTCTTACTCTCACTCTTAAGATAAAACAAAGGGAACTAACTAGAAGCACTCAAGGGGATTGGAGATTGGAGCTGAGGAATCACTGGAAGTTTAGAGGGATTCAAGAGTAATCTTGAGGCTTAGCTCAGTGAGTTAACTAGGACAGAATCAAGACTAAGGTAAGGGTTTAATCCATTTGTTTTTCCTGAAATTCAACCTAAAGCTTCAGTTGGATTATTGAGGGTATTACTCAATTGATGATTAGGGTGGAATTGAGCTGGGGAAAATCTTTGGAATCAGCTGGGTTTTGGCTAAGGGAAGAGTTCAATCAAGAAGGTAAGCCTTGCTTTATGAATTGATGATCTGAGTTTGAATTTTGACTGGTTATAACAGGGTGTTTGTGTTCTTAGAGTCTCAAGGATTGGAGGTGAATCTTCTATGGTTTATTGACCTGAATTTCTGTTGAAATTGTGTAGCATGAGTTGGGAATATGTTGGGTGTTGAAGTAGGAAGCTTAGGGGTGGTTTTGGTTGAGGTTTTGGGCTTTAAGATGATGGGTTTTCTGGGCACGAAGGGGAGGGCTGCGACTCTGTTCTAGAGCGCTGCGGCCCTAGGATGAAAAAGGGCCTAGGAGGCTCGGCCATGGGAGGGCGCCGTGGCGCCCAAGGCAAGGGCCACGACACGTGTCTTGTTCAGGATAGGCTTGGTTCTGTTTTGAGGCTAGGGCCGCGGCTAAGCTTCAAGGGCCACAGCCTTTGGTTGCACTCATGAGTTTTTGAGGGTTTTAGGCACGGGAAGGTGGTCTAGTGTGCTCAGGATTGGTTTCACCACCGTGCTTGGTGGAATTCGGATTCCCGGGAGTTAGTTTTATAACCGGAAACCTATATTCGAGTATTAATGAAACCCTATACTTTGATTTTGACTAGGTGATAAAGGATTAGGCCCGGCAACGGATCGTGCTTGAGGGGCGTTGCTCGTAATTCAGTAACTGTACAGACTAAAGGTAAGAAAACTGCACCTGGTTGAATATATGTGACGGGACTAAGGGATCCCTATTGTAAACGCTTGAAAATATGGTATTACGCCATGCAAGCCAATTAGTGAACCAACGGCCTAAGGGTGCCAAGGGTTTCACTAGCGCACATGGCGTGGCTCGGCCACTGGTAGCCGAGGACAGCTTATTATGCATTGAGCTCGGTTTAAGCGGGCCGGAGTCAGTGGGTTAAACAGAGGGTGCGGCCTAAGTCGTCAGCCCTAAATATTATGTGATATGAGTGTTGTATGTGATAGATTGTATCTTGAATCTGATTGTATGTGCTGAATATCTGTTGTGGATTATCTGATGGGACTACATGCATAATGAGTTAATTGTCTGTTATCATTGATTGAATTGTATAAGATGTTTTCTTGCTGGGCCTTGGCTCACGGGTGCTACGTGGTGCAGGTAAAGGCAAGGGAAAATTAGACCAGCCTTGACTGGAGAGCTCAGCGAGCGGAATGTACATAGCTAGGTGCTCGGGCGCCACTGTTGAGGTCTAGGCAAGGACGTGAAACCAGAAGACTGTCTGTTTTGCCTTAGTATGGCTAGTGAATACTCATGTACTTTTGGGAGTCTGTAAACTTATTCTAACTTTGTTTTCTTATGGGATCCCATGTTTACTATAGTTTAAATATATGAAATGAGTCTTTTGAGACCAAAACCTTTTTAACCCTAGCTCTTACACGTTTAGTGACACGTTTTTAAAATAATGACTTGATTAGCGAGTCTTGCACCTTTATAAGTACACAGTGTAACGGTCTTGGCTATCCAGGGCGTTACAGCAGCGCCAGAGGATCGTCTGACAACCTTTTTGGGCGATCCGTCAACAGTGTTGTCGAGTGTACGACTCGACAATTTGCACTCCCACTATGCCATCTAACATGGAGGAACTTACACCACGCCCTGACAGTACCTGGGGCATGTTCCCATAAAAGTAGGTGTCTTTCTACAGTGGGCCCCACAGATCTCGCTTGGGTCGTGGTCTCTATTCAATGCAACCCAATGCATTGAATTGGAATTAATCCCCCAATAATGGGAAAATGTGTATTAATTACTGATGATTAATATTAATGACCCCAGCCTCTATAAATAGGGCTGTGAGTCTCGTTGTAAAGGGTTCAGATTTTTGGAGAAAAAATACCTTGTACTTAGAGAAATCTAAACGCTGCTTGAGAATACACCATTGAAGCTTGCCATCACAAGCTTCCAATCCTCTTAATACCAGAGACTCATGGATTATGGTTCTTTTGTAACTTGAACCATGTAAAAATCCTTGTGTTCGTATTGCTTGTTTCTTTAATCTCTCTTCTTAAGGTTGATAGCGAAAAATACAGTCAACATTTTGGTGCTTTCATTTAGAGCTTGAAGAAAGTATTTGGAACACTTACAACTATAGTGACTACACGAAGAAATGTTACAGACGATATAATCCCTCATATTGGAGTCAAAGGAGGGGAACCCAGTCGACAACCATCTCAAGACGTACCTAAGATAGCAGAGGATTACGACGAAGACGCCGAATACGACAACGTCGGCCAGGGGTACTATGAGGAAGAATATCCTCAGCCCATGGATGCGGAGAAGACATCAGAGGTGGTGATGCTCCGTGAGCAATTGGCCTCCCAACAATAAAAGATTGAGGCACATGAGGGTAATATCGTCGCCCTACAGGAGATGGTATTTGCCATGAAGGCCACTCTTGCAGCCCAGGGGTTGCGAGTGGACCCTAATGGTAGTGTACCAGCTGGGAACCCAACTGGCATGCCACCAACGCACCTCGTTGGAGTGCCACCTGTTAATGAAGCTAGAGTGCCTCTTGAGCACCCGGCTGCAGAGGCGCAAGATCTTCCAGTTGAGGTGCTCGCCGGGCACCTAGCAGATGTTGGAACCTCGATGCCATCGCAGGACCGTGGTAAGGGAAAGGCTGACAATAATCCTGCTCAAAAGAAGAAGATGGCTCGACAAGAACCCGAAGGCCACCAGGTTCTTTAGCAAGCTGGCAAAGGTAATGACCTAGGGGCCCGAGGGCACCGCCATGCAGTCAGCGCCCGTGGAGCTCGGGACGTTATACCCCGATGCGCCCATACAAACCGCTCTAGGCCTTGCGCGGTCTGTATGGGTGCGTTAGGCCGAGGGGACACTAGCTCCAGGCCTCGCGCAGTCCGTATGGGCGCGTCGGACCTAACCAGCCCTGTAGGAATAATGGTCCAGGGATCCGTCCGAGGAATGCCCCACAAAATTGAGAATGTGGTATCAGTATCTCGGTAAACGAAAATGTCAAGTCCGATGGAGAGACCGAAGTGGCTCGTCCCGAGGGTAATGGTGAGTTTCGAGGAAAGGCTAACCTGCGAGACAACCTCAATGCTCAAAGATGCAATAAGCCAGGAGGACATGAGCCCACTGGGAGAGGTCTGTCAGACCTCCGAGATAATATAAATGCTCAGAGAAGAGATAACCCGGCTCAGAACATCAACCGGGATCGTGACCCACTCCATTTGGAATTAGAAAGTCTGAAGCGGATAATGCTCAGGATGGCCAGGCGACAAGGCCATCGGAGGACGAAGAGGTGGAGCCATGTACCCCTCACATTGTTGAGGCCCCTCTATCACCAGGCTTCAAAATTCCATCCATACTGCTCTATGATGATGGTTGGGATCCCACATACCACATGTCTAAGTTCAACAGGTTAATGTCGGTGCATCGTGTCTCTGACGACGCTAAGTGTCATGTGTTCCTGATCACCTTGACGGGGCCAGTAGATGAATGGTTTAAAAAGCTTCGACCAAGGTCCATTCAATCATGGCATCAATTATCGTCTGCCAAAGACAATTCATAGGAGTTCGGAAAGTAAGCTTTGAGGTCAACCCCTTGGCCAACATAAAGCAAGGGCCCTTCGAGACCCTCAAGGCCTACATCAAACGCTTCAAGGAGGAAGCAGCGAGAACCTAAATGGTTGATGATGGCCAAAAATTGATGGCATTACAAGCTGGCATCCGCGCAGGGTCCCCGCTTTGAGATGATATCCAACGGAGGGGATGCCGACATCTTGACGACTTCATTCGTCGAACACAAGAATATATCAGCTGGGAGAATGCCAAGATCAGGGCATTCAGAGCTTCTGCCATTTTCCCTACTTTGGCTGCGCCCGACCCTATGGCTTCGGGAATCCAATATTCCCCTTTTGTTCCTGTCCAACCGAGCTCGGGGGGAGTCCAACCCAGCCAAAGAGCCCCACCTTCTGGTTATAGCTTCGTGCCCGCTCTTGGATTCAGTATGGCTCCAGTAGGATTCGGGGAAGCGCTTACTGGATATAGCACTTTTCAGCCTACATTCAGTGCTGGAGTTGTTGCCCCCTCCCAGCCTGTTGAATCCAGTCGAGCTCCCAACAACAGTAGGCACGGAGGGAAAGGTAAGGTCCGAAAGCCCAAGGGAAGCGGAACTGCACAGGCCGAGTAAGGAGTCACATCTGGCGAGAAATATGTCTCACAGTATTCTGAGTACACCGACTTGGTAGACTCCCGAGAGAATATCTTCATGGCCACGACACAACACGTGCACTATAGGAAGCCGTAGCCCATTCGAAGAGACAGAGATAGGTGGGATCCCGACAAATTTTGTCGTTTCCACAATGAAATAGGGCACCACACCAATGAGTGCCACCAACGCAAGGACGAGATTAAGAATCTCATCAAGCTGGGACACCTCCATCAATATGCTAAGGGTGGAACGCGCAAAGCATAGCCTCTCGTGGCAGGACCGACTGTCCCACCTATTGCACCATAGGTCCCAGCAATAGCTCCTCAATATCCAATGGCCCAAGGACCTCCTCCGGTGAATGGGTGGGTAGGAACCATCTCAAGAGGGCCTCACTTGGGGGACACTTCACGAAGCTCGCAGAACAAGTGTGCGCGAGATTTAGATCATAATGATGAGGTAATGGCTTTAGCCCAAATGCCACGAATGACTTACCAAGTCATAACATTCTCCAAAGACGATGCTCGGAGAGTGCATTTCCCTTATCACGACCCGTTGGTGATTGAGAGCCAAATCTCCAACAAAATGGTGGCGCGGATTCTAGTAGACAACGGGAGTTCGGTGAATATCATGTTTAAGTCAGCCTTGGGGCTGATCACGGCAGACTTGTCCCCGTGCGCCTCAACACTCGACGGGTTCTCAGGATAGGTGTTGAGGTTTTATGCCTTAATTAAAACCCAATTTCTTTGTAATCTCATTTTATTATCAATAAAAGAATAGAAATCATTTTTTGACTTGGTTAATCACTTTGCTCACATGTTTTATTTTCATGATTATTTGTTTAATATAAACTTCTATTAAATCCCAAGCATATAGCTAATCATATTTATAGTGACGTAATCACAGTGGAATATAAATATGATTATATGTTCAAAATAAGTTAGTCCTATTAGTCAGTGCACAAGATTTACATTGACTTGCCAATCTACGATATGATTTACTTACACATTGTAGTGTTATGTTCTTTCCAGTACATTAGCAAAGTAGATAAAATCAAATGTATTTGTTACATCGGATTGGACCGATATTGACAGTTGATAGGATAAGTAAACATACCGTTATTATCTATTCTAGTCATATCATATAGTTGACCATAGATCAATTCAATCTCAATTCTGAGTGTTTAGTATTCTAGCTGATTGTATTATTTGAGTTCTTTGACTTGTTCGTTACCAGCTTACCCTATGGACTAGCCCATACTTACATCTTGGGAACTCGGTAGTATAATTGAGTGAGAGTGTTAATCATAGATATGAACATCTATAGCTTCTGATGAAGAAGTGAAATGATGGTTTTCTTTTAGTTTGGTTCAAGGTGCTAAATGAAATAGATCTCATTTCAGTAATTAATACTAGTTTACTAAAATATCATTTACAAGGAACTAAGTGTTTTAAGGATAAAATACAATGAGGGGTAAAACAGTATTTTAGTCCCATCTCATTGTAGACCGTCTATAAAGGATTGAGTGACAATTATGGCTATAACAATGGATAATCAATAGCGTATCTAATTTGCTTATAGAGCGTTCTATGAATTCAAGAGTGCAATTTCGAGTCTTTAGTGGAGTCACGAGAAATTAATAAGTTAGTAAATTTATTTGTTAGATTTATGATAACTTATTGGAGCTTGATTTCATAGGCCTATTGTACCCACTGTACCTTGGATAAAATCATCTAGATAGTCTCAATTAATTGATTTAATTATCAATTGGAATTATCAAAGTTGACCATGTCAATTTTGGATAGTTTCATAGAGTTATGTAATTTTGAGAAGAAAAGAGAAATTAGAGCAGATTTATTAATTAAGATAAATTGGTATCTAAATTAATAAATAAGTTTAAATCAAGGTTCAAATTATAAATAATTAATTTGATAAATGATTTAAATAATTATTTAATTAATTAAATCAATAGAAAATAATACATACCTTGATTTTAAGTCCAATGAGCTTATAATCAAATGAGAAATTTCATGGGCCTAAAGCCCATGATAATTTAGACCTAGGGCTGTTAATTGGCTATTATTTTATTGATTTTTTAATTAAATTAAATGACCTAATTGAGTCTATAAAATGAGTTCTTAGAGAAAGTCTAAACATAAGTTTAATCACTAGTTTTCTGATAGTTTTAGATTCTCTCTAAACACAAGTCATTTTCTAATCCTCTTTGTTATTTTCTCTTCTTCTCTTTGTTATTTTCTCTTCTTCTCTCTGTATCTATCTCATGTGTTGAGAATTGCCCACACTAGTCTAGGTGATTCTAAGGATACATTGCAAGACTGTGAAGAAATTAAAAGAACGGTTCAGTTTCTTGATAATACTCTGCGACAGAAAGGATACAAGAGTTAGAGAAACGGAAGGATGGACTCTTTCATTCCGCTGCATATACTGTAAGTATTCTTATCTTTGTTTCTCTTTGAATTCAATTTTAGAAACATGTTCTAGGTTATCTCATATTAATTTGTTTAATATTAGATCTACATGAAAATAAATAAAGATTCTGTATAATTTTCCCAACAATAGGCCCTCATCCCGATGGGACAGGTAAAGCTCCATGTGATGTTTGGAGAGGTGCCTCGCCAAGCCTTCAAATACTGCACCTTTATGGTGGTGGATTGTTCCTCAGCGTACAACACCATCTTGGGACGACCTGCGTTGGTGGAGTTTGGAGTCGTCTCCTCCATCCGTCATCTGTGCATGAAATTCCCCATAGATGCAGGAATTGGCACGGTCCGTGGAGAGCGGAAAGAGGCAAGACAGTGTTACAATGTCTCCCTCAAGGCTCCCATGATGATGGTAAGGGAGGTAGGCCTCAAGAATTCTGAGGCCTCAGAGGTACAAGCTGTCCAGAAGACAGGGCCCGACGAGTTAGACCCAAGGGTTCAAGAAGAGAGGTCCATCAAACCGATAGAGGAGGTGGATGAGATAGTTCTTGATACCTCCACCCGTGACATAAAAGTAAAAGTTGGGGGAAGCTTAAAAACAGAAATCCGAAAGGCATTGGTGGGCTTCCTCCAAGAAAACCAAAATGTGTTCACATGGTCACATTCCGACATGACTGTTATTGATCCAAATATCATATGCCACACCTTGAATTTCGATCCTAGCTTTGCTCCCATCCAGCAGAAGCAACAGACGTTTGATCATACCGGAAAGAGGCACTCAAGGTCGAGGTGGACAATGTAATGCCTTACTAATTAGGGTCTGTTACCTCGTGTGTTTAAAATTAGTGTTGGACTCGCTAAACAAGTCATTTGGACTAAAACACGTGATTAAGCCACTAAGGGTTCAGGCATTTAAAATTTTGGTCAAGACAAAAACATTTTCCTTAAACAAAACTTTAGACTTTACATGGGATCCCAAAATACAAGTTTAAAAGTTACTTAGAACCCAATGATTACAAAATAAGCTGGCCAACTCTAGCTCCCCTGTGATATCTCGGTCGTGACGGTCGAGCAGACTGCATATGTACACATCACCACTATCGCTCTCTGACTCATGGTTGACCAATCTTTTCCTTACCCTTACATGCACCACAAAGTACCCGTGAGCCAAAAGACTCAGAAAGAAAACAAATTCAAACAATTCACAGAATCTAACAGCATGCTTAACAGTAATAACTGGAACCAAGCATACACATTGTACAGATGAGTCACACAAGTGCGTGTCACACTCCCATTTATTCGTATGGCATCCGAGCCAGTCAAGTGCATAAGTCACTCCTAGGGTGGCCTAGCCATAATGGCATGCACTCAATGCGCATAACGCCAAACACAACTTATAAGCAGAGTCTTACAGATCCTTGACTTATAAGTCGAGTCTTAGAAACCCTCGACTTATAAGCCGAGTCCTGGAAACCCTCGACTTGTAAGCCGAGCCCTCTTTTTAACCAAATATACCTTTGACTAGCAGGTCAATCTTTAATAAAATATAACAGACTGTTCCTTGGCTTATAAATCGAGCTTCCTAGTCATAACAGACAATCACATAATACATTCATCACACACACAGATACAATGCATTACAGTATACTAAAACATATATACACAGACAAAAGCATAATCATGCTCATCAGCTAGGCTTGAGCCATAATCAAGTTTACATATAACAAATGGGCCAAGCCCCACTCATGCATCTCACGTATCAAGTGTAGTTCTTTTACCTTTGGTCTAAGTGCAGGTTACCAATGAAAAACCCTCAAGCACAGTCCTCTAATCCAAGCTTTAACGTAAACCTAGTGACAACGCACCCATAATACAATCCATCAAGCCTTAACCAAATAATAGCTTCCAAATATTATTCTAGCCTCCGGGACCTTGAATTCTACTAAACTGGGTAGTAGGATTGGTCCCGAGCCCTTAGGGTTGAGCTCCCGCACTCAAAAACCCTCTCGGGGTTCAAAACCCCTTAAGCGCCGCAGCCCCAAGACCCTATGCCACGACCCGCCTCAAGTCAGAGGCTCCAGCCTCCCCTTTTACTAAACACGCGCCAGAACCCTTCCCTTGCCCCTGGGTTCAAGAAGGTCGCGACACCCCAAGAGCAGGGCCGTGACTTGGCCCTTTCGAACCTAGAATTCTTGGGTTTTCCCTCAGCCAAACCCAATCGAAATCACCCCAAATCAAACGTAAAACCTCATTTCAATTCCCATAACAGATTCAATATTTTCCCAGCAATAGAACCCAACTTAAAACTTGATGGAAAACTCATCAAAAACCCAAAATCAATCTTTGAACCCTCGCACATGCATGCTTTAAACTTCCAATAGAATTCAATAGAATTGATATAGAAAGATTATGTTCAGGCACTTACCTCTGAGATATGCTCAGCCTTGAGCTAATTCCCAAGCTTAACCAATCTAATCCTCTAAGTCCTTAGTCTAGAATTCCTCCAAATTTATTCAAACCTCCAAGCACCACAAGAGGGATAGAGAACCAAGAGATAGATAGATAGATAGAGAGAGAGAGAGAGAGAGAGAGAGAGAGAGAGAGAGAGAGAGAGAGCTGAAACCTTCTATTGCTTTCTAAGTGTTTCTAGAGTCTCAGCTGCCTAAGACAAAGCTTAACCCTTTGCCAAAAAGGTCCAAAATGCCCTCAAGACTATCTTAAATCCTCTAGTGTCATCAAGGGCAATCCCGTCAATTTCCACTTCCCGTCAAATCCTCGAGTGTTCCTCTAATTCCCCAACTATCTCCAAATAATAACCATTTAATTTCCTATTACCCGATGAACCCTGGTAATGTGTTAAATTACGAAAATACCCCTAGGCTCACCCCGAGTCGGGTATTTGACTCTGTTGACCCAGAATTTGGTCAACTGACACGGAGTCGGAATATGCTTGATGTGAATGAATATGTTGACAAGAATCAAATGACGAAAAGTAATAAGAACACGATATTTTATAGTGGTTCGGCCCCAGGATTTGGTAATGACCTACGTCCACTTAGACTGTTATTGATATAAGAATCAAAGGAGTGATCAAAGAATAAGGGTTCAATGAGTTTCACTAACCTCTGAAGAACAATACAATATTCCAAGGGGAATTACTCTAATCTCAAATAATTCCAAAGCCAAAAAAAAAGTCCCTTCCTTGAGCTCGCTTTTTCTATTTATAGGCTCAAGGGGGATTACATAAGATCGTTGCAGATATTCTCTCCTGAATAATCGGATACTCAGGAGATTGTGTGAGTTAAATTTGGGATTTACAAAGATCTTCACAGTAATGTTACTTTGCATGCAGAACCATCGACCAGACTGGTCGCAGGTAAGACTGGGCTGCTTACTGCTTCTAATGCGTCCTCTGGTCGATACCCTAGCAGAGCTCTTCCAGGTGTTAGCCATGTGTCCAGGGATCACTTGCCACGTCATCAATGCCAATTTTTTGGACAACAGACTCCATTGTGACTTTTCTGCTAACTTGCTCACTAGGATCGCCTCGTGCCGAATAACCCAAATATATCCACATAATAATGTGGTCTCAATCATACACACACATATTTACAATTATACCCTCAACGGGTCAAAATTACGGAAATGCCTTTCTTATAAGAAATGGGCCCGCATGCATATCTAATACTTCTAAACATGCAAGCAATATTATATTATAATATAATTCACATAATGACATGCTCATAACACATAAGCACACAATTAATACAGTTATTGCCTCTCGGCCCCCTAATCCAGGCACTAAGCCACATTACGGAATTTGGGGCACTACAACTATCCCCTCCTTACATGAATTTCATCCTCAAAATTTTACCTTAACAGCTCGAGATATTGGTCCTGCATGGTTGATTCCAACTCCAAGGTCGCCTCCTCGACCTTGCTGTTCCTCCATAATACCTTAACTAAAGTTATGGTTTTATTCCTCAGGACCTTGTCCTTTCTGTCTAATATCTAGGCTGGTTGCTCCTCAAAGGATAAGTCTGTCTCCAACTGCAGATCCTTATAGCTCAGTACACGAGTCTCATCAGATACATACTTCTGCAACATCAAAATATGTAACACATTGTGCATGGTTGACAATGCCGGAGGTAAGACCAATCTATAGGCTACCTGACCGATCCTTTTCAGGATCTCAAATGGTCCTACAATTCTAGGGCTCAGCTTTCCCTTCTTCCCAAACCTCCTCACCCCTTCAGTGGAAAGACTCTAAGGAAGACATAGTCTCCCACCTGGAACTCCACCTTCTTATGCTTCAGAATTGCATAACTTTTTTGTCTACTTTGTGATGCAAGCATCCGAGCTCTAATCTTTTCGATAGCTTTATTGGTCCACTGAACTTCCTCTGGACCCAAGTATCTACGTTTGCCCATCTCATCCCAATGAATGGGTGATCTACATTTTCTACCATACAACATCTCATAAGGAGCAACTCCTGTGGTCGCCTGGTAGTTGTTGTTGTAGGAAAACTCTATCAGAGGCAAATATTTACTCTAGGACCCCTCAAAGTCCAGTACACATGCTCTCAGCATGTCCTCCAATATCTGGATAGTCCTCTCAGACTGACCATCAATCTGAGGATGATAAGCTATACTAAAATTTAGCTACGTGCCCATTGCCTTCTGCAAACTTCCACAAAACTTGGAAGTAAATGTGGGGTCCTGATCTAACACAATCGACCTTGGAGCTCCATGAAGACGTACTATCTCTTTTACATAGAGATCTGCATACTAGTCAATGGTATAAGTTTTCTTCACTGGTAAGAAGTGAGCTGATTTGGTGTATTTGTCTACAATCACCCACACTGAATCGTGTTGACCCACCGTCCTAGGAAATCCCACCACAAAATCAATTGTGATTTCTTCCCATTTCCATTCTGGGATGTCCAAGGGTTGTAGTAGCCCAGTTGGTCTCTGATGTTCAGCTTTGATCTGCTGACACATCAAACACTTGGCTACATACTCAGTTACGTCCTCCTTCATCCCCGACCACCAATACAAAGTTCTCAGGTCCTGGTACATCTTCGTGGTGCCAGGATGCAAGGAATACGGGTTGGTATGAGATTCATCCAGAATCTCCCGTCTGATAACAATATCCATCGGAACACAGATTTCACCTTTATATCTTAGCAAACCCATAACTGATACTATATAGTCCCTAGCCACTCTAGCTAGGACGCCCTCTCTAATCTTTATCAACTGTAGCTCTTGTAACTGACTCTCCTTTTTCCTTTCTAGAAGAGTAGACTACAGGGTAATGTTGGCTAACTGGCCCACTAATAACTCAATCCCTGCTCTGGTCATATCCTCTGCCAACTCCTTGGATATCTACCTCGAACTGTACAATTTCCCAGGACCTCTCCGACTTAGGGCATCTGCCACCACGTTGGCTTTCCATGGATGATAAAGGATATCACAATCATAGTCCTTCACCAGTTCCAACAAACGTCTTTGCCTCATATTCAAATCCTTCTATGTAAAGAAGTACTTGAGGCTCTTGTGGTCTGTATATATCTCACACTTCTCTCTATAAAGGTAATGACTCCATACCTTTAATGCAAAGACCACTACTGCTAACTCTAGATCATGAGTAGGATACCTCTGCTCATAATCTTTCAACTGGCTTGATGCATAAGCAATCACATTCTTTGCCTGCATAAGGACACAACCTAACCCTTGTCTTGAAGCATCACAATAAACCATGAACTTCTCCTGATTTGTTGGAAGACTCAAGACTGGAGCGATAATCAAACGCCGCTTTAACTCCTGCAAGCTGTTCTCGCACCTATTTGACCACGCAAACTTCTGACTCTTGTGTGTCAGTTCTATCAGTGGGGTAGCTATCCTTGAGAACCCTTCCACAAACTTCCTATAATAACCTGCCAATACAAGGAAACTTCTAATCTCAGAGGCACTCCTTGGCCTCTGCCAATTTCTGGCAGCCTCAATCTTAGCTGGGTTTACCTTGATTCCATCTCTACTAAAAATATGACCCAAGAAGGTCACCTGAGGTAACCAGAACTCACACTTCTTGAACTTTGCAAATAACCTATGTTCTCTCAGTCTCTGTAAGACCAACCTAAGGTGTTGCTCATGCTCTTCCTCTGACTGTGAATACACTAAGATATCTTCGATGAAGATGATCACAAATCGATCCAAACAGTATTTGAACACCCTGTTCATCAAATCCATGAAAGTTGTCGAGGCGTTGTTCAAACCAAATGACATAACGATGAACTCGTAATGCCCATATCTGGTATGGAAGGCTGTCTTTGGTATGTCTTCTTCCTTGATCCTTAACTGGTGATAACCAAACTGAAGGTCTATCTTTGTGAACACCATTTTACCTTGCAATTGGTCAAATAAGTCATCTATCCTTGGCAGAGGATACCTGTTCTTAATGGTCATCTTATTCAGGTTCCTGTAGTCTATACACATCCTCAGAGAACCATCCTTCTTCTTCACAAATAGGATTGGCGTGCCCCATGACGAGAAACCGGGTCTGATAAAACCCAGATCCAACAACTCTTGTAATTGTACCTTGAGTTCCCTCAACTTTGCTGGGGCTATTCTGTCAGGTGCCCTAGACATTGGCTCTATCCATGGTGCCAGCTCAATAACAAATTCTGTCTCCCTGCATGGCAACAACCCTGGTAACTCCTCTGGGAACACATCTAGAAATTCACAAACTAATCTATTCTCTTCTGGTCCCACTGGCATGACCTAAGTGTTATCCACCACACTGGCTAGGAATCCTATGCAACCTTTTCATAATAGGTCTCTAGACCTCAATGCTGAAATCATAGGCACTTGGGGTCCATGCACAGTGCCAATGAATACGAAGGGGTCCTTACCCTCATGCTCAAAGGTTACCATCTTCTTCTTACAATCAATGGTTGCCCCATATCTAGTCAACTCGTCCATCCCCAAAATCATATCAAAGTCGGTCATAACCAACTCTATCAAGTCAACCAACAACTCCCTGTTGTCCACCATCACTGGCAGTGCTCTGACCCATCTCTTGGAAACCACTAACTCCCTAGTGGGTAGTAACGTCCTAAACCCCACAACATAATAATCACATGACCTACACAATCTATCAATAATCCTCCTAGAAACATAATATTGTGTAGCATCAGATTCAATCAGCACAGTATAAGAAATGTCAGCACTAGAAAGATGACATGTGACCACTGAGGGTCTAGCCTCAGCCTCAGCCTGTGTCAATGCAAACACTCAAGCTGGGGTCGAGTTGTCTGCTTTCTTCAGTTCCTCTTTCTTCATTCTTGGGCAGTCCTTCTTGAGATGCCCATAATCCCACATAAAAAGTAGGCCTTAGCCCGACACTCCCCCAGTTGATGTCTTCTACTTCTGGCACACTTTGGATATGTCTTCCAGTTCTCATTGCCGCCCTGGTGGCCATTCTGTACACCCCATGGCCTCCTATCAGGACCGGAAGCCAAAACAGTATCCAGGGTCTTCCTTTTCTGGTCACTGGGCCCTCTGCCCCTACCTGATCCTATGAAGGGAGGTCCCGTCCTCCTCATATCCCTTCTGGTCGCATTCTCATGCCATATCTTGTTCTCAGCGCCCTCTACAGTAAGGGCTCTCTCTACTACCTAAGTGTGTGTCGTCACTCCAGGTACTGTGGTAATTCTGACATCCCGGTCTATCATAGGTTATAGCCCCTGAAGGAACCTTTCCTTCCTCGTCCCATCAGTAGGTACCAAGTCTGCAATGAAATTGGCTAATCTGTCAAACTTCAGGGCGTACTCGGTCACTGACATATTCCCTTGCAACAGTCTACTAAATTCCTTAGCCTTTGCAACTTTAATTGCTTCATTGTAGTACTTCTCATTAACTAGAGTTCTAAACTCTTCCCAGTTCATTATGGTTACATCCCTAGTCTAGGACACCACCTCCCACCAGATTCGGGTATCTTCCCGAAACATGTACGTGGCATAGGCCACTCTTTCATTACCCACCACCCTCATGAAGTCTAGGGTGGATGTAATCATAGCCATCCACTGCTATGCCTTGAGTGGATCTGCGCTACCCTAAAAAATTGGAGGGTGTTGTTTCTTGAACCGTTCATATACCAACTCCCAACGGTTCTCTAACTCCATCTGCTGCTGTACGGCTAGTACTGGAGCAGCAGATGGGACCTCTGATGCAGCGTTCCCTCTGAAACTTGTTGTTGCCTCAACTAGCGAATCTTTTCATCCTGTCTCTACAACCTAACTTGAATATCAGCAAGCATCTGTTGCCAGTTTTCAAGAGCTGGTAGAGGGTTCTGACCCTGGTCATTACTTCCGACCTGATTCTGAGCATCGGCTGGCTCATTAGATTGCCCTGGAAGCATACTTCCAAGTCTATATACAATCAATGACTCGACTTATCAGGCATTAATAACATTATCCCATGTCAACCCACGGTTCAAAACTGATAGAATAAACATTCACATGCATTGACAATGCTAATAAGCATCCCAATAATTTACACATACAATCATGCTAATAAGCAGGGCGATTCATGATCATACTCAAACAAGATGCTGATAAGCACGTTCTTAACATTTACAACATTTACAGCGCTAATAAGCACATACACATAACATAATGCTATTAAACATTTCCAATACTCAAGGGCAAGAAGAATGCTAATAAGCATTTTCTGGCATGCACAGACAAATAGCGATGTTAATATGCATTCCTTTCAACATTTAACGATGCTATTAAGCATCTTCAAGCATACTTGCACATAAAGCAGCGCTAATAAGCGTTCTTGACATTCGAAAACAACAACGATGCTTACAAGCAATCCTACAACATTTACAAGCGTCTATCGTGCTAATAAGCACATCTTTAACCTACACACAGTAGTCAAGGGCTAGGCCCTATCATAATAGCTCATGTTTTATATTTAAACAAGTAGCTAAGGCATATAGTTCATTTAAGCAATTGCACACATAACTATATTAATAGTTACCCAACCCTGAGTCGAGCTTGTCTGTAACAGTGAGTGTACATGCCTAGTCCATCAACAGGAACCCTTATACCATGGCAGCTCTGATATCAAGTTGTAACGCCCTGCTAATTAGGGTTCGTTACCACGTGTGTTTAAAATTAGTGCTGGACTCGCTAAACAAGTCATTTGGACTAAAACATGTGACTAATCCACTAAGGGTTCAGGCATTTAAAATTTTGGTCAAGACATAAACATTTTCATTAAACAAAACTTTAGTCTTTACATGGGATCCCAAAATACAAGTTTAAAAGTTGGTTAGAACCCAAAGATTACAAAATAAGTCGGCCTAGGCGAAAAAACAGGGTCCAACTCTAGCTCCCCTGTGATATCTCAACCGTGATGGTCGAGCGGACTGCATATGTACACATCACTGCTATTGCTCTCCAACTCATGGCTGGCCAAGCTTTTCCTTACCCTTACCTGCACCACAAAGTAACTGTGAGCCAAAAGACTCAGAAAGAAAACATATTCAAACAATTCACATAATATAACAGCATGCTTAACAGTAATAATTGGAACTAAGCATACACACTGTACAGATGAGTGACCATAGAGTCACACAAGTGCGTGTCACACTCCCATTTATTCGTATGGCATCCGAGCCAGTCAAGTGCATAAGGCACTCCTAGGGTGGCCTAGCCATAACGGCCTACGCTCAATATGCATAACGCCGAACACAGCTTATAAGCTGAGTCATACAGATCCTTGACTTATATGTCGAGTTTTAGAAACCCTTTACTTATAAGTCGAGCCCGGGAAACCCTCTACTTGTAAGCCAAGCCGTATTTTTAACGAAATATACCCTTGACTAGCAGGTCAAGCTATAATCAAATATAACAGACCGTTCCTCAGCTTATAAACCGAGCCTCCTGGTCATAATACATTCATCACACACACACAGATACAATGCATTACAATATACTAAAACAGATATACATAGGCATAATCATAATCATGCTCATCAGCTGGACTAGAGCCCTAATCAAGTTTACATATAACAAATGGGCCAAGCCCCAATCATGCATCTCACGTATCGGGTGTAGTTTTCTTACCTTTGGTCCTAGTGCAGGTTACCAATGAACGATCCTCGAGCACAATCCTCCAATCCGAGCTTTCACGTACACCTAGTCACAATGCATCCATAATACAATCCATCAATCCTTAACCAAATAATAGCTTCCAAATATTATTCTAGCCTCCAGGACCTTGAATTTTACTAAACTGGGTAGTAGGATCGGTCCCGAGCCCTTAGGGTTGAGCTCTCGCTCTCAAAAACCCTCTCGGGGTTCAAAACCCCTTAAGCACCACGGTCCCAAGCTCCTGTGCCATGGCTCGCCCCAAGTCAGAGGCTCCAACCTCCGCTTTTACTAAACACGTGCCAGAGCCTTTCTCTGGCCCCTGGGTTCAAGAGGGCCGCGACACCCCAAGAACAGGGCCGCGACTTGACCCCTTCGAACCTAGAATTCTTGGGTTTTCCCTCAACCAAATCCAATCAAAATCACCCCAAATCAAACCTTAAACCTCATTTCAATTCCCACAACAGATTGAAAATTTTCCCAGCAACAGAACCCAATTTAAAACTTGATGGAAAACTCATCAAAAACCCAAAATCAATCTTTGAACCCTCTCACATGAAAGCTTTAAACTTCCAACATAATTCAACAAAATTGATATAGAAAGATTAAGCTCAGGCCCTTACCTCTGAGATATGCTCAGCTTTGAGCTAATTCCCAAGCTCAGGCATTCTAATCCTTCTAGTCCTTAGTCTAGAATTCCTCCAAATTTCTTCAAACCTCCATGCACCCCAAGAGGGATAGAGAACCAAGAGAGAGAGAGAGAGAGAGAGAGTGAGAGAGAGCTGAAACCTTCTGTTTCTTTCTAAGTGTTTCTAGAGTCTTAGCTGCCTAAGACCAAGCTCCTTTGCCCAAAAGGTCTAAAATGCCCTCAAGACTATCTTAAATCCTCTAGTGTCATCAAGGGCAATCTCGTCAATTTCCACCTACCGTCAAATCCTCGAGTGTTCCTCTAAATCCCCAACGATCTCCAAATAATAACCATTTAATTTCCCATTACCCGATAAACCCTGATGATGTGCTAAATTACCAAAATACCTGTAGGCTCACCTCAAGCCTGGTATTTGACCCCATTGTGTCTTTTCCGCTAACTTGATCACTAGGATCACCTCGTGTCGAATAACCCAAATATATCCACATAATAATGTGGTCTCAATCATACACACTTATTTACAATTATACCCTCAACGGGTCAAAATTACGAAAATTCTCTTCTAATAAGAAACGTGCCCACATGCATATCTAATACTTCTAAACATGCAAGCATAATTATATTATAATATAATTCACATAATGACATGCTCATAACACATAAGCACACAAGTAATACAGCTAATGCCTCCCGGCCCCCTAATCCAGGCACTAATCCACATTAGGGAATTTGGGGCGTTACAGACAAGCTCCTCTCCAATGGGTTTATCCGAGAAGCCCAATACCCCAGGTGGCTATCCAATCTTGTTCTCGTGCCCAAGCCACCTCAGGTTACGAGTTGTTGTCATTCATGGATGCATACTCAGGTTATAACAAGATATCCATGCACGTCGCAGATTAGGAGCACACTAGATTTCAAACCGATAAGGGTGTTGTTGATGCTCATAATCTCATCAAGAGAAAATGTAAGGCCAAAGCAGAGCCCCAAGGCCACCGTCTCGCAAGGCCACCATTCCGCGAGGCCATCAAATGGGCGAGGTCGTCCCTTCTCGCGAGGCCACCATTCCGCGAGGCCATCAAACAGGCGAGGCCATCATATGGGCGAAGGCCGTCCCCTCGCCATCATTCCGCGAGGCCATCATATGGGCGAGGCCGTCCTATTCCGCGAGGCCATCATATGGGCGAGGCCGTCCTATTCCGCGAGGCCATCAAATGGGCGAGGCCGTCCCATTCCGCGAGGCCATCACACAGGCGAGGCCATCATATGGGCGAAGGCCGTCCCCTCGCCATCATTCCGCGAGGCCATCATATGGGTGAGGCCGTCCCATTCCGCGAGGCCATCATATGGGCAAGGCCGTCCTATTCCGCGAGGCCATCATATGGGTGAAGCCGTCCCATTCCGCGAGGCCATCATATGGCGAGGCCGTCCCATTCCGCGAGGCCACCGATCCGCGAGGCCCTTGGGCCACTCCCACCATGCCCATGCGCGGGGCCGAGGGAGGCTGCGAGGCCGTCAATGGCGCCCCATGCGCGAGGCCGCGCAAGGTCCCACGCGCGCACGCCCCGGGAGGTCCACCAGCCCGCCATCTTCTCAGGAGGCCGACACCCCATGACTTGATGCGTATGGGCCCAAGACCCCTACTCAACGCCACGGCCAGTACGGACACCAAGGATCCCCTTTTTCACACCTCGAAGTCCCTATGCTTAGGAGATCCAGTACGAGTCGAATGAGACATATTTGTACGACCAAGTACTAGGTACGGATACCAGTGCCAGTAAGGATCACGGTCCGTACGTCTACGGCCATAGGTCAGAACCGACACCACTACCTCCTGCGCCAATACGCCTGCTACCACGCCTCAGGAAGGGGTACAGACAAGTAGTGGGGACATCCTCTTGACACCTGCTCCTGTACGGGATGTACAACCACAACCTCTGAAGCCACTCCCCTAGTACAGTACGTTTGTACCACTTGGTCCCCTGGACCACTATGTACCTAAGGCCATTAGAGCCTACTATAAAATGAATTCCAAGGCCACCTGAAAAGGGGTTGGAAATTTTACTGTAGCAGAGCCTTAAGTGTGAATGAAAGACTAATTTCTCCATCGTTGTGATATCCTAGTTCTCGAGTTATTGTTCAAGTTTTGATAACTTTCCCGTTAGCGATTTTGATTTGATAATTTTTCCAACTTAACTTCGTTGACGAGTTCTGACCGTCAACAGTTTGTTTGGCGCCGTCTGTGGGAACGTTAGTTTCAAGCTACTGTTCCACCATTGTTTTCGGCAAGAAGAAGATGCCAAGACGCTCGAAACGACTGAGGGAGACGCGGGAGGTAGAGGTTCACCTTAATGGAGTCCAACTGAAGGCCTCCATGAAGGACGCTCCTCCACCCAGGGACGTGGAGCCCCCGAAAGACCCTGAGGTTCACGGAGGAGACAGGGTGGCCTCATCGCCGGCCGCTCCACCTGGAGGGAGTCCTCCCAGAGCACCACCGGTGCACGCTGATGAGTGCCCTCCTCCAAAACCGCCGCGGGCACCGAACTCCGGCCGGCAAGACCCGGGCCCTTCTGCCCATAGGCCTGACAAACACCCCCGGGTCCACTCCGTGAGCTCGAGTTCAAAGTCCCGATTTTACGAAGAGGAGATACGTGAGCTCCACCGTAAAAACCAAAGGTTAGAAACTACCTTGGAAAACATGCAAGAGGTCCTTAACGGCCTACTGCAGGGTAAGTCCAGCATAACCTTACCTAAGGGAAAGGAGAAAGGCAAGGATGGGGTGGAGACCACCGTGCCAGTAGATGATGGGAGAACCTGACATTCAACTTGCAACACCCCCCGCGCGAAGCAACATGATCACCCCGAACCGCCTAAGCAGGCCCAGAAGCCAGCGCCGAGAACCACCGCTGCCCCCCGTCGTGAGGATGAGGTCACCTCCAAAAGAACGCCCCCAGACTTGCGGGAGGAGCTCAATAAGAAGAGGGCGGGCAAAGGGACCACACCCCCCGTGGCGCCTCGATAAGGCAAGGGAAAGGCAGATCTTAGCCCATCCACTCTAAGAGACTCCCTCAGCAAAAGGAGGCAGGACTTAGACACGGAGATGCGGAGCTTGCGGAGCAAGATTGTCACCGCATCGGGTGGCCAGGCCTCTGAGGAAGACTTCGACCATGAGTCTCCCTTCGTGCAAGAAATTCAGGCAATCCGGCTCCCTACCAATTTTAAGGAGCCCAATATGACCCCTTACGAAGGGAACACGGATCCAAAGTACCACCTGGATGCGTTTAACGATCTCATGAAATTGAGGGGGATTGGAAGTGGTGCCAGGTGCCATTGCTTCGCCGTTACTCTGAAAGGACCCGCCTACAAATGGTTCAAAAGGCTAAGGCCAGGGTCCATCAGGTCCTGGTAGCAGTTCTCTGACGAGTTCCTCCAACAGCACCATGCCGTGCGGGACTACACGATGCCAGGTACCAGCTTGGCCAACGTGAAGCAAGGGGAGAAGGAGAGCCTAAAAAGCTACATTCACCGGTTCAATATGGAGGCCGCAAAAGTGGGGAGCCTAACGCTCCGGGAGTTAAAAATGGCCATTACTGCTGGGGTGCTCCCAGGGAGCAAGTTGTGGGACAACATGCTAAAGAGGGAAGTCACCGACTTGGATGACTTCTATGAAAGAGCACAGAAGTACATCCGTGTGGAGGATGGCCACGCAAACCTGAAGGCCAGAAAGGAGGAGCCCCACGCAAAGCCCCCAATTAGCGACGGGCCGAATATAGCTAAGAAGAAGAGGACGTATGAGGGGTCGAGAGATGACCAGCAGAGGAAGACCAAACGAGGGGGTGATCATAGGCCAACGGCCTATACTTACTATACGAACCTCACTGACACCAGGGAACATATTTACGTCACCAACAAAGATCGAGTGCCTTTCAAAAAGCCCCCACCAATGAGAAAGGATCGGTCCAAGAGGGACCCCAATAAATTCTGCCAATACCACAAGGACATTGGGCACACCACGACAGAGTGTATCCACTTGAAGGAGGAAATCGAGGAGCTTATCCACCGGGGGCACTTAGGCCGCTATGTCAAGAGAGAAAGGCAAAGGCCAGAAAACGAGCCCAGCGCCCTAGGCACAGGAGCGAGCCCCAGAGATACAAGGGGAGGTTCGCACCATTTTTGGAGGCTCAGGATTTGGGGGAGATTCTAGGAAGGGACGAGATAAATATGCGAGAGAGGCTCGACGAAGTCCGCCTCCCTGCGTCATGAGTTTAGAACAACGACCCCCGAAGAGTTTCAAGGGGGAAAACGACTCGATAACGTTCACTGAGGAAGATGCACGAGGGGTACACTTCCCCCACAATGATCCGCTGGTGCTGACAGTCCAGTTGGCAAATATGCATGTGCATTGAGTCCTGGTGGACAACGGGAGCTCAGTGGACATCCTATATCACCCGGCTTTAGAAAAAATGGGACTGGGCATTCGCCACCTGAAGCCTTGCCAGTCGTCACTATACGGATTCACAGGGGATTCAGTGCAACCCCTTGGGATGATTGAGTTGACACTTACCATGGGGGAGCAACCCCGCCAAACCACAGTCATGTCTAACTTTGTTGTAGTAGATTGCGCATCAGATTTCAACGCGGTATTAGGGAGGCCCTCCCTGAGAGAATTGAAAGCCATAACTTCAATATATCACTTAGTTGTCAAGTTCCCGACTCCAGGAGGGATCGCAAGTATGAAAGGAGAACAGAAGGAAGCAAGGGAGTGTTACAACACCTCACTCCGCACGCCCGCAAAGCCATGTGAGCCAATGGCCATGGTGGTACATGAGGCGATAAGCATGCCCACAGGGGGTCCGCAGGAGCTGGACCCTCAGGTCATGGATGAGGCAAGAGCAAAACCGGTAGAAGAAGTAGAGGAGGCTACGGTGACGGAAGAGCCCTTAAGGAAATTGAAGATAGGGAGAAGCCTACAAGGTGACGTGAAGGAGGAATTGATAAGATTTTTGAAGGATAATCTAGACGTATTTGCATGGAGTCATGAGGACATGGTGGGCATAGACCCCAGCGTAATGTGCCACCACCTGAACATCTCCCCAGGAGCAAGGCCCGTCAGGCAGAAGAGGCGGGCACTCGATCTAACAAGATACGCAGCGTTAAAGGAAGAGGTTGACAAGTTGAAGGCCAACGGTTTCATCCGTGGGTCCTTCTATCCTGTGTGGGTATCAAACCCAGTACTCGTGCCGAAGCCGAACGGGAAGTGGAGAACTTGCGTTGATTTCACGAATTTGAATAAAGCTTGTCCTAAGGACAGCTTCCCACTCCCCAGGATAGATCAGTTAGTAGATGCAACAGCGGGACATGAGTTACTAAGTTTTATGGACGCCTACTCAGGATACAACCAAATCCCAATGAACCCTGCAGATGAAGAACACACGTCATTCATTACAGACAAAGGGCTCTACTATTATAAGGTGATGCCCTTCGGGCTCAAAAACGCGGGAGCCACCTATCAAAGGCTGGTGAACAAAATGTTCGCAAATCAGATAGGAAGGAATATGGAAGTGTATGTGGATGACATGCTAGTGAAGACCAAAGTAGCAGCAGAGCTCAACAAAGACCTTGGTGAGATGTTTGACACGCTCAGAAAATATCGGATGAAGCTGAACCCAGCCAAGTGCACCTTCGGGGTATCCTCAAGGAAATTCTTAGGCTTCATGGTCAATTCTAGAGGAATCGAGGCCAACCCTGACAAGATAAAGGCACTCATAGAAATGAGCCCGCCGAAGAATAAGAAGGAGGTACAATGCCTAACAGGAAGGGTGGCGGCCCTCAATAGGTTCATCTCAAGGTCCACCGACAAGTGCCTCCCATTCTTTGACATCCTCAAAGGGAGCAAAAAGTTCGCTTGGGATGAAAGATGTGAGGAAGCCTTTGTCAGGTTGAAAGAGCACCTGGGGAAGCGGCCCCTGTTAGCAAAGCCAGAGAAGGGCGAGAAGCTGTACCTATACTTGGCGGTGTCGGAGCATGCCATCAGCGCAGCCCTGGTTAAGGGAGAGAAGAAGCAACAACAGCCCGTATACTATATCAGCAAGCGTCTGGTGGACGCGGAGAGCCGGTATCCAGAGATTGAAAAACTGGCCTATGCGCTAGTAGTGGCGTCGAGGAAGTTGAAGCCTTACTTCCATGCGCATACGATTGATGTCTTAACAGATAGTCCTTTGAGACAAGTCTTACATAAGCCAGAGACCTCAGGGAGGCTAATGAAATGGTCGATTGAGCTAAGTCAGTTTGATATTGTCTACACCCCAAGGGCCTCCATCAATGGACAGGTGCTGGCAGATTTTATAGTAGAATTCACCCATCAGCCGAATGA
The DNA here is from genome assembly GCF_963169125.1 of Humulus lupulus. Classification (NCBI taxonomy): domain Eukaryota; kingdom Viridiplantae; phylum Streptophyta; class Magnoliopsida; order Rosales; family Cannabaceae; genus Humulus; species Humulus lupulus. The sequence goes on along the minus strand of NC_084801.1, from coordinate 138,794,324 downwards.
AGGACAGAGTGAAGGAGGGGCGCAGCCTGTTATGGAGGATGAACTGGGAGATGTAGAGGAGTGGAGTTTACATGTTGATGGGGCATCAAATGAAGGAGGATCGGGAGCGGGCATCATGATGACTGGGCTCGAGGGACACAGAATGTACTGCGCAATCTGATTTGGGTTCGAGGCCTCCAATAATGAGGCGGAGTACGAGGCGCTCTTAGCTGGCCTGCGCCTAGCCCAGGAATTGAAAGTAACGCGCCTTCATATTTTCAGTGACTCGCAATTGGTGGTGTGCCAAATAAAGGGGGAGTACCAGGCAAGGGGGCCCAAGATGGCAGCATATCTGGAGAAGGTGAAGGGCTACCTGGGACGAATGGTGGCATATACTATAGAGCAAATCCCCAGAGAAAAAAACACCCATGCCGATGCACTCGCAAAGCTGGCATCTACCAAGGATGGTGATGTCTTGGAATCAATACCCGTGGAGTACTTACCAAAGCCCAGCATCGAAGGCGCAGACGTGCACATGATCAGCATCCCAAAGAAATCATGGACCGAGCCAATCAAGAGGTACCTGCAGGAAGGAGCCTTGCCTGCGGATAAAAACGAATCTCGGAGGTTGGTGTACAAGGCCGCGAGATACGCCTTGATAGATGGGGTCCTTTACAAAAGAGGATTCTCCATGCCTCTCCTGCGGTGTGTAGAAGAAGAGGAGGCGTTGAAGGTGTTACAAGAGATCCACGAGGGAGAGTGCGGCAACCACGAAAGTGGACCCTCCACGGCTAGGAAGGCCATAAGACAAGGATACTACTGGCCTTCCATGGAAAAAGACGCGCAAGACTTTGCCACGAAATGCGACAAGTGCCAGAGGCACTCCAATTACCCTCGAAGACCCCCAAGCGAACTGACCAGCATGCCCAGCCCCTGGCCTTTCGCTATCTGGGGGATAGACTTAATCGGCGCTCTTCCTACAAGCAGGGGTGGAGTGAAGTACGCGGTGGTGGCAGTGGATTATTTCACTAAGTGGGTAGAAGCGGAACCCCTTGTGAGGATAACCGCTAAGCACATCACCTCTTTTGTCAACAAATTCATTGTGTGCCGATATGGGGTACCCTACAAGATTATTTCCGACAATGGTACCCAATTCGAAGGAGGAACCTTCGATGAATACTGTAAGGAAAGAGGTATAAGGAGGAGCTTCTCCGCGGTGGTACACCCCCAGGCCAATGGGCAAGTGGAGGCCATCAACAGGGTCCTAAAGAAGAACCTAAAGACAAAGCTGGAGAAGATGAAAGGAGCCTGGGCAGATGAGCTACCAAATGTGCTGTGGGCTTACAGAACCACCCCACGCACGACAACAGGGGAGTCCCCATTCTCCTTGGCCTATGGGTGCGAGGCTGTGCTCCCAGTCGAAATGCGAGTCATGTCCCACAGGGTACAGGCGTATGGAGATGAAGCCAACCACGTAGCCCTGATCGAAAGCTTAGACCTGCTGGAGGAAAAGAGAGAAAAAGCCCAAATGAGGGTGGCGGTATACCAGCAACGCGCCGTAAGGTACTACAATTCGAGGGTGTGAGAGAGAACTTTCATAGTCGGAGACCTGGTGCTGAGGAAGGTGCTCCCAAACACATGAGACCTAGGTGCAAGAGTGCTGGGGGCAAATTGGGAGGGACCCTACCAAGTTGCTCAGTGCATCCCCCCGAACACTTACATGCTGGCTCGCATGGACGACAGCATCATACCCCGGGCATGGAACGCAGAACACCTGAGGAAGTACTACCAGTAAGGCGCCCATGCCCGCGGGTAAAAGCACAAGTGTGGCACGCTGCCTTGATAGGATAGGAAAAAATCAAAGAGGTTACCTAGATAGCCTCCTAAGTAGATGTGAGTCTTTTTATGTTTTACTTCATATGGCAACCACCTATGTACCGTTACAACTACGTGTACAAGACCATTATGTTATGAATATGATGAATGAAACCACATATTATAAGTAAAACTGTTAGCCACTTCGTGTGTTATATTTTTTTTTCTTCGATACTCGAGCATCAGCCAAAGTGTCCGCCGAAATAAATTTCACCAAACACTTGGGGGGCAGGACAAGGGGCGATAACACAGCTGGCAAGGGGAACCTAAAAAGGGCCCTCTAACAGAGGATCTTGGAAAGGACCCCTCGCCCTCCTAAAAAAGAGGCTCCTAAAAAAGACCCTCTGATAAGGGATCTTGAAAAGGGCCCTCAATTAGGAGTAGCCTAAAAACGACCCCCTATGCATTAGGAGGACCCGAGAGGGACCGTGGCCCTGAAAAGGACCGTTCAATGGGAGGTCCTAGAAGGGCCCCATATATCGGGGCCCTAGACGAAGTCCCTAAACACAGAAAATAGTAAAAAGACCTTGCAAGGCCTCCCCTGAGTTTACAAGGATTAGCTACCCTTGTGAACATCAAGGAGGCCAAAAGGCCTTACGAAAGAAAAATATATATATAGTGACAACACTAATAAGTCTAGAGCGGCCACCAAGCCGTCTAGCCAAAAAGAGTCCCAAAAGAGACCCTTGCAGAAATAGTACTATGAAAAATGACGAGAGGGACGCCTCTCGCAAAGAAATAATAAGCGCGCGCAAGAAAAACCTAAAAGGATAGCTAAGACCCAAGGGGTCAAAATATCCTTACAGAAACCACCAAGAGGCACCAAAAGAGATCCCAGTGAACCCTCTCACATGGGATCCAAAGGACCTCCAGCCTGACAAATAAAAGAAGGGAACCAACCAAACCGCGTCATACAGGCATAAAAGGGCCTCAAATGCAGTAGAACAAGAAATAAACAGCAACATCACATGTATTCATACATTAAAAAAAAAAAAAGAGTTCTCAAGATAATACAAGGGTTACTAACAGAAAAGTAGCACTAGTGATGACGTTACAAAATAAAAAACAAAAAAGGAGCGAGACTATTTCAAGGCCTCCTGTAGTGGGCACTCCACCAGGCCGCTCGGGCAACAGCTTGCTCGCCAAAAGAGGAGAAGTCGAAGTTGGGATCCTGCTTCCACACATTGTAAAGAGCCCGGTCTATAGACTTGCGCTCGGTTATGACCCTCTCCGCTTCCAAGGAAGCTCTCGCCGCTTCCCAGGAAGCCTTCTCCGCCTCCAAGGAAGCGACCTTCTCCTGAGCTGACTGTAGTTCAGCCCTGAGGGCCTCAACTTTAGTCCCCATTCGAATAACCATCTCATGCGACCTGGACGCAGCGGCCTTGGCCCCCTTGAGCTCGCGCTCCAAGCATTTAGCCTTGCCCTTCAGCTCCTTGATCTTAGCCTTCAGCTTCTCATTCCTCGAGTCTGACTTGGTATACTTAGTCCGGGCCCTTGACAATTGGACCTTGATTGCGCTAAGCTCATTTTCGAGCTCCTGGACCTGGACTATGAGGCCGTCCCTCTCAGTGGTGGATGCGGAAAGGATGCCGGACGAGTCAGCATGTCGAAGAGACACGATATAGACCTGCACAAGAAAATCAATGGCATCAGCAATAAGTAACAAAAAGAAAAACACATGTGCATCTATGCATAATGCTAATCAACGCAAGGGGAAAAGCCTCACCCAGGCCGCGGCACGCCTTAGCATCTCCCCGAGGTCTGATTGAGTCACGTTCCCCAGGCCCCTCCAGTCGGAGATAGGGAGACTCGCGGCTATTGGAACGAAACGCTCCCCATAAAATGAGGCCATCCTGGTCACCCAAGCCTCTGCCTCCACGCTAGGAACATCTGGTTGGACAGGGACAGACGACCCACTCGCCGAGACAGGAGGAGGCGCAGCAAAAGAGAAAAATTGAGACTCTGGTGCATCAGCAGGGAGCTCCGCAAGCCCGATGTAATCAGCATCCGGTACGCCGAGATCATGAGGGATCGGAGGGAAGGCATCACCGCCATCGAGGCCAGGGGGAGAGCAACCTCTTGCCGCGGCCTGCGGGTCCAGAGGCTGAAAGGCCGCGTCCTGGTCATGGGTGTCATTAGGAGGACATCCCCCTGGGGACAGGGGGCATCCTCCATCTCCACCTCAGCCTCACCATCGTGTAATGATGGCCCAGCCGACACAGCCATAGCCTTCTTAGCCCCAGTAATTGACCACAGGAACTTGGGGTTAGAGACCGGGGACAATTGGTGGCGATTAAGATTCGCCATGGTAAATAGGACTGCTGCCTTCTTCAGGGCGGGATCTGCTTCAATGAGTCTGTTTATGGCCTCCGCCTCCGACCCGATGACCGAGGGATCAGCAAATTGCCCTGCAAGAACCGCACCAATATCAGTACAAGCAAGAGTGCAAAACGGTGAGTTTTAATAAGAAAAAGAAAAAGACCCGGATACTTACTAGGTTCAGCGCGAAAGCCTTCACGAACTGAAAGAGGCCCCTGTACCCAGAAAAACTCTTGTTTCCAGGGCCCTGGGTTGTACACCGAGCCATCTATTAAGGGAAGCTCACTGTTTGCCTTCTGCAAGTAGTAGAAGCCCTTGGAATTGTACACCCCAATAAGGTTGTACAAGGAATGCACCTCTTGTGCCGTCGGGGCGCGTTGCTCCTTATCCTTGAACCAAAGGAAGAGGCAACTTAAAGTCAACCAACTGTTGGGCGACAGTTGGAGAGGGGCCAAATCAAAATAGTTGAGAACCGCCACGAAGAACGGGTGCAGAGGAATGGTGCCACCCGCCTTCATAATCTGCTCACTCAAAGCCACGAAGCCCTTCTCAGGGCGGTCGGCCCGGCAGGTCTCCTGAGGAACATGCAGGGCGTATTCTGGAGGAGTTCGGTAGCGCCTCACGATGGCCTTCAGTTTGTTCGAAGACATGTGGGACACTAGGCTGGACGCCAGTAGGGGGGCGTCGTCCTCTTCCTGGACGGACACCTGTCTGCGTGCTTTCGACATATCTGCAAAATCAAAAGAAACATGTGAGGAAGAGGCAGAGCACTTAACCCTCCATTTTCTCTTCCTAGCAAGGGTTTTCCATCGAGGGAGCGATGGCGGAAGCGCTAAGCCAGGATCAACTGAGACTAGGGGCTGAGGAGAGGAGTTAATAGCCCCGTGATCGTCATCAGGCGAAGGGGGAGTGGGAGGTTCTGGCGGAATGTGTCCCTCCATAAACTCTAACTCCCACCGCAATTCAAAAAGAGCCGTCCTAAGACGCGCTATATGGTCACTAAGGCCCGGGGGTGAAGGTCCTCCGTCTCCCCTCGACACCGAGTCGATTTCGCTCTCTACCACCCAAATTTTATGCCTAAGATCAGCCATGCACTCGAGGTGGCGAATGCGGGCCTGCCTCAAAGAATCATAGTCCTGATAAGGGTTGCCCTCAAGGGACTCGGGGTCTGAAGACAAGTCGTTAAACTCAGCCCTCGAGGGTATGTCGGACGGGCCCTCACTGGCCATGAAACCACGTCCCAACAGCAAAAAGGGGCTCACGTATAAACAAGGGGAAGACTACAAAACACAAAGGAATAGGCTTAATACCTCTAGGTGCAAACGCCCTAAATGGACTACTACAGGGTATATATATAAAAAAAAAGAGGAGGGGCGTGCATATGGTCAAAACAAGCTCGGACTAATGTACCCCATCCCAAGTGTTGCTGGTCTGAATACGATAAAATAAGTAAATAAACGGGAGAAGAAGAGAAAATATACCTCAAGCGATTGGAAGAACGAGGTCGGAGTCCAAGGAAGGTTGGGAGGCGAAAAGCACCAAAGCGTTGAAAATGCGCGTCTGCAAGAATTAACCAGAAATGTGTGTTAGTCCAAAAATATACACACCAAGAAACTAGCTTATATAAAAAAAATATATATATATATGATGATGAAAAAATGGAAAAGTGATGAAATTATAAAGAAAGTGTGGTTGTGGGGGATTGAACCCTTTACCTCTTGAAAGGAGCAAGGGTCTAACTACCACTAAGCCAAGGAGGTAAGATGTAAATATTAAGCCATGCATGAAGGCCTATTTATAGGAACCAAGATGAATAGTCTACAAGAGCACCTAAAGGCCCTCTCCTAGACTAGGGGGGCAAGTGTTGATGCTCATAATCTCATCAAGAGAAAATGTAAGGCCGAAGCAGAGCCCTAAGGCCACCGTCTCGCAAGGCCACCATTCCGCGAGGCCATCAAATGGGCGAGGCCGTCCCTTCTCGCGAGGCCACCATTCCGCGAGGCCATCAAACAGGCGAGGTCATCATATGGGCGAAGGCCGTCCCCTCGCCATCATTCCGCGAGGCCATCATATGGGCGAGGCCGTCCCATTCTGCGAGGCCATCATATGGGCGAGGCCGTCCTATTCCGCGAGGCCATCATATGGGCGAGGCCGTCCTATTCCGCGAGGCCATCAAATGGGCGAGGCCGTCCCATTCAGCGAGGCCATCACACAGGCGAGGCCATCACACAGGCGAGGCCATCATATGGGCGAAGGCCGTCCCCTCGCCATCATTCCGCGAGGCCATCATATGGGCGAGGCCGTCCCATTCCGCGAGGCCATCATATGGGCGAGGCCGTCCTATTCCGTGAGGCCATCATATGGGCAAAGCCGTCCCATTCCGCGAGGCCATCATATGGCGAGGCCGTCCCATTCCGCGAGGACCTTGGGCCACTCCCACCATGCCCATGCGCGGGGCCGAGGGAGGCCGTCAATGGCACCCCATGCGCGAGGCCGCGCAAGGTCCCACGCGCGCACACCCCGGGAGGTCCACCAGCCCGCCATCTTCTCAGGAGGCCGACACCCCATGACTTGATGCGTATGGGCCCAAGACCCCTACTCAACGCCACGGCCAGTACGGACACCAAGGATCCCCTTTTTCACACCTCGAAGTCCCTATGCTTAGGAGATCCAGTACGAGTCGAATGAGACATATTTGTACGACCAAGTACTAGGTACGGATACCAGTGCCAGTAAGGATCACGGTCCGTACGTCTACAGCCATAGGTCAGAACCGACACCACTACCTCCTGCGCCAATACGCCTGCTACCACGCCTCAGGAAGGGGTACAGACAAGTAGTGGGGACATCCTCTTGACACCTGCTCCTGTACGGGATGTACAACCACAACCTCTGAAGCCACTCCCCTCGTACAGTACGTTTGTACCACTTGGTCCCCTGGACCACTATGTACCTAAGGCCATTAGAGCCTACTATAAAATGAATTCCAAGGCCACCTGAAAAGGGGTTGGAAATTTTACTGTAGCAGAGCCTTAAGTGTGAATGAAAGACTAATTTCTCCATCGTTGTGATATCCTAGTTCTCGAGTTATTGTTCAAGTTTTGATAACTTTCCCGTTAGTGATTTTGATTTGATAATTTTTCCAACTTAACTTCGTTGACGAGTTCTGACCGTCAACAGGTGTCTATTGTTACATTGTGATGCCTTTCGGGCTGAAAAATGATGACGCCACCTACTAAAGGTTGGTTAACAAGATGTTCAAGAACCAGTTGGGGCGGAACATGGAGGTATATGTGGATGATATGTTGGTCAAGTCCAAGACCACCCCTGACCATGTGGGCGACTTGATGAGTTTTTCACGGTGCTCCGCCAGTTTGGAATGAAATTAAACCCCCAAAAGTGCACATTTGGGGTAGCCTACGACAAGTTCCTAGGCTTCATTGTCAGTGCTCAGGGAATTGAGGCGAACCCTAAGAAAATCAAGGCCCTAATCGAGATTCCATCTCCTTGGAAACATAAAGACGTTCAGTGCTATACAGGGATGATCGCAACTTTGAGTCATTTTGTCTCCAAGGCCATAGACAAGTGCATCTCTTTCTTCAATGTTCTCCGAGGAAGTTAGAGGTTTGAATGGACAGAAGATTGCGAACAGGTGTTCCAACAGCTCAAGGCACACATGGAAAATCCTCCGATTCTGTCCAAGCCAATAGACAAAGAGCCTCTCCTGCTCTACATGGCTTTTCAGAGGATGCCATCAGTGCCGCATTAGTAAGGGAAGAAATTCGTGTTCAGCACCCCATCTATTATGTTAGCAAAAGGCTCCTTGGGGCAGAGTCTAGGTACCCGATGATGGGGAAGCTAAATTTTTGTTTAATGATGGCCTCTCAGATGCTAAGACCCTACTTCCTGGCGCATCTGATTAAGGTCTTCACAAACCATCCCCTCAAACAAGTCCTTCAAAAGCCTGGGTCATCAGGAAGGCTCTTGAAGTGGTCAGTGAAGCTGAGTCAGTTCGAAATCACCTACCATTTGAGGACTGCCATAAAAGGTTAGGCACTCACTGATTTCATCACCGAGAGCATAGGGAATTAGGAGAAGACTGAGGGTACTCCAGTGGTTGGACCAGCCTGGAGGTTGTTCATCGATGGGTCTTCGAATGAAAATAGTGTCAGGGCTGGACTTATTTTGGTTTCCCCCAAGGGTCACAGAGTGCATAGCGCCCTTCGCTTTAGGTCTAGTGCCTTTAACAATGAAGTAGAATACGAAGCCTTAATCACTGGGCTCTGCATGGCACTGGAGCTCAAGGCCGAGGGACTCTAAATCTTTAGCGATTCCCAACTCGTTGTGAACCAGATTCTCGGAGAGTACTAGGCTCGAGGAACAAAGATGGCAGCATACTTGGCAAAGGCTCAAGAAATGTTACATAACTTTCGAAGATTCACTATATAGCAGATACAGCGAGAGCAGAATTCCAATGCTGATGCTCTGGCTAAGCTGGCCACGACCAATGATGCTGAGTTAATCAATGTGGTACCCATTGATTACTTGGAGTCTCCGAGTATCTTGGCTCCAAACGAGGTGGAATTTATACAACCCCAAGATGGGTGGAGGGAGCCAATAGTCAAACATCTCGTCTCTGGGGAGCTGCCTAAGACAAGAAGGCTGCTCGGAAGTTGTTGTATCAAGCACCGAGGTACATAATCATGGATAATAGGCTTTACAGGTGAGGTTACTCCATGCCTTTTCTCCAGTGTGTGTCCAAGCAAGAAGCCATTCTGATACTCTGAGAAGTACACGAGGGTTTTTACGGAGATCACGCTGGGAGGTAGAGCCTTTCCAAAAAAATCTGAAGGAATTGATACTTTTGGCCCACCATGAAGGGGGATGCGATGGATTATGTCAAGAAATGTGACAAATTCCAGTGCTTTGCCAACATTCCCCGATCGCCTCCAAATGAACTTACACAGATGACCTGCCCATGGCCTTTTGCTGTTTGGGGCATCGCCCTTATTGGGTCCTTGCCCACAGGGAAGGGAGGAGTGAAATACGTCATAGTGGTCATTGGATACTTCACGAAGTGGGTCGAGGTTGAGCCACTTGCTACGATCACCTCTAAAAAGGCCTTGGACTTTGTCATAAAGAACATCGTTTGCCGGTACGAGCTCCAAAGGAAGATACTCTCCAACAACAAATTGTAGTTCGACAGTGAAGTATTCACGAGCTTCTTTCAACGAGATGGCATCATTAAGAGCTTTTCCTCCATGTTCCATCCACAAGCAAATGGCCAAGTGGAGGCAGTTAACAAGACACTCAAGTCCACTTTGAAGAAAAGGCTGGAGCAGGCAAAATGAGCTTGGACAGAGGAGTTGCCTAAGGCATTGTGGAGCTACCGCACCACTGCTAGGACTTCCACCAGCCATTCTCCCTTCTCAATGGCTTACGGATATGAGGCTATGCTCCCAGTTGAGGCAGCAATCTCCACACACTAACAGGATACGTATGACCTGACCATGAACCATGCTTTACTTCGGGAGTCCCTGGACCTCGTGGAGGAACTACGCGAAGCTTTTTAGCTTTCAGTAGCGTCCTACCAACAGAAGGTAGCCAGATATTTTAACTCCAAAGTGAAAGATAGAAAGTTTGGGGTCGGAGATTTGGTGTTGCGAAGAGTCTTCTTAGCCACCCGAGACCCCGGTGTAGAAGTGTTGGGACCTAACTAGGAGGGCCCATACCAAATCGAGAGCGTTGTGTGTCTGGAAACATACAAGTTAGCCCAACTAATTCGGGAGTTGATTCCTCACGCCTGGAATGTTGAGCATCTCCACCGGTATTACCAGTAATATGATAAGTAAATGTTCTTTATTTCTTTAATACCTTTTGTAGCCTTTGGGTATGTTTAATGGAAACCGTGTATGAAAAACACAGTAAGAAATTTATTTTCTGCTTATATTAGTTTCCTTTGTTCTATTAATGCTATGTAAGAGCACCTGCTCGCTTGGATAAGTGATCACAGACTAGTCTCTGATCACTTGGGGGGCATGGAGTCAGGGCACCATTACGCCTCACAGGGAACGACGTAGGAAACTAAACTTTTCAAGATGAGTAAGCCTAGCATCACCATCCCAAGAATAGAAATTCCTAAGAAACTAGTCAAGCTAGCCTAGAAGGCAGCTTGTTCCAGGCAGAACTGAGCTTAGCACCTAGGAGCTAGATAACCCAAGTAGCGCGAGAATAGACTTTTGTCATCTCTCGTGGACACCGAGCTCGAGGAGCTCTGACCAAGTCTCTTGATCTCGAGATGCAAACGGAAGGTCGAGTGCCCCATACTTCGCCTCGGGAAATTCGTGACATGGGGAGCTTGGCTAGTCGACGAGCGAAGCGCCCCTAGTGTCACTATATCCCATATATAGAAAACCCAGTATAATGCAGACTTAGGAATTTAGGTTACCTTCCGAGGACAACACGCGCCTGGAGAGTAATAAGCAAATCCTAATCTATGAGATACGGGCGGATGCCCGAGCCGTTTATGCTTGGGCACCTTGTTAATGTCACCTCTCGAGGAGGTGTGAGATGATTTGGAAGTGACGAGATATGCACTCAGAGAGCAGTGTTGAAACCCCCGGCCGACCTCCTGAGTAATGCGTACTCAGGGGGTAGGTAGTTTCACGTGCAAGGACCCCTGAAAGCCCGAATCTTTGGATTGCAGAGGCATAGGACGCTGAGTTAGGACGAATGGTAAATTTCGCATCAAAGTTACTTCTAGGACTATGAGCCTACAAGAGACTAAACACTGGAACCACCTTTAAAGTGGTTTGAGTTCTTGTTCTCGTGACGGTCATCTAACGTCAAATTCAGATGTTTATAGTGGTGTGAGTTCTTGTTCTCGTGCCATTCGTGTTATGTTGAATTTATAGAACCAAGTGTATAAAAATAGTTTGAGTTCTTGTTCTAGTGGCATTCGTGTTACGTTGAATTTATAGAACAAAGTGTATAAAACAGTTTGTGTTCTTGTTCTCGTGGAATTTGTGTTACATTGAATTTATGGAACCAAGGGCATAAAATGGTTTGAGTTCCTGTTCTCATGGCATTCGTGTTACATTGAATTTATAGATACAACTGTTTAAAACATATGTGAGTTCTTGTTCTCGTGGCAGTCGGGCCAAGTTGGATTTATAAAACAAAGGGTTAAAGAGGTTTGAGTGCTTATTCTCGTGGAAATTTAAGTTACTGTGAATTAATAGAACCAAACCAAATAAAAAAAGCAAGGCAATCTACATAATTCTTAAATGGGAAAGTAATTACAACTATGCTCGGGAGCTCGAGCGATTGTTTGTTTATTCCCTAGTAAGTTATGGCACACCGGCCTAAGTGTAAAAATTATAGACAGTCCTCAGGGACCTTTGACACTAGTTCAATGATCGGGTCTCCACTCACGACACCCTCTGCCTGGGCTGTTTTAGTAGCTGGAGTCGCCTCAGTTGGTTGAGTGGCCTCGGCAGATGGGGTCGCCTTGGTCGTTCGAGCCACTTGGATCACCTCGGCAGCTGGCACCGCTTCGGCAGCCTGTGTCACTCGGAGGCACTCTTCGAAGAGGAGTCTATACTTCTCGGGCTCTCTAGTGAAATCCAAGCTCATGTCTTGGTTGTGATACCAGGCCACGTAGAAGGCATCCTCGGCGATTGTCTCGGTTTCTCTTTCCAGCTTCTCCACCTGGCATCGAGTGGACCTGTTCAACTCCATGGCTTGGAGGGCTTTTCTCTCTCCTAGCTCAGCTCGGTCGATGGCCTCCTTAGCTTGTTCTTGGAGTTGGGAGTTTTCAAGGACCACTTGGGCAACCTTAGTTGTGGCCTTCTTAGCCTCCTCCTGGGCTTACTGCATACTCTCAATGGTCGTCTTTGTCTCCTCTTTGGCCTGCTGCATGTCCTCAGTGGTCTTCTAGAAAGCTTCCTCAAGCTCCCGAGAGCATTTTTGCTCGGCTTCGAGGGTAGCCTTGGCCCAGGAAAGTTCTTCCCGAGGGCCTTGTATTTTCTCCTTGAGGGAGGCTATTTTGTCCTGGGACCTCTGGAGTGCATACGAATTCTCCATCATGATGTCTCCCAGGCACTGGCAGGCCAAGGGTGACTGCAAAATGAAAAAGTAAAAAGAGGGAAAATGTTAGCCTAATAAAGCCTTACTGAATTGAATTCAAGCGCGAGAATGAATAAATCACCCAAACAGAAGTATACCGACACGAGGCCACGAGAGAAGCCTCGTTACTGTCGCCTAATTGGGAGAAGTTTTTGGCGGTCAAATCGCACATAGTGGAGCTGACCCCTTAAAGGAGCTCGACAACGAAAGGAGCAACAATTTCCCTTAGCTTGGCAGAGAAAAAAGTCTTCAGCTCAGCTCAACCTATTGGAGGGACGGTTGGCCTCTCTCGGGGTGGCTTTAGTTGGAGAAGGGCCTCAGCTGTCTCGTGCAGGTCCTTGTTACCCTCCTTCAGCCTTGCTTCAAAGTGTTGAAGCATCTTCTCGTATTGCTTCAGAAAGGCCCCCTCATATTTCTTGGGTACACCAGAAGATGGATTTGGGGTGGCACCGCCTCTTTCTCTGAGTCTTGGACTGACTCGTGGTCTGGCTCTTGGTCCTCTTCTTGCCTCAGCTCTTGAACTGCCTCTTCTGACCTGGGCAAGGAAGGGATCTCCATGATCAGGGGCAAGTGGACCGCAGGAACCTCCGCAGGGGGAGTGGGGACTCTCTGCCTCTTGGCTGAAGGAGAGGGTTATGGTTGGTCCCGAGGATGTGATGACCCCTCTCCCACTGAAGAGCTTGGGGGCGCACCTAGCCTTAAGGCAAACCGGGCAATGTCTGCCAATCCCATGTGAGCTGCAGAAACAAATTAAACAGTTAGTGTACATTCTCCACAATAGGGTAATGCAATAACATAAGCTACTTGAAGGCCCACCGTGAGTTGAGCCTCGGTGAAAACAGTGAGGGTGTCTTCTCCTATTTCTAACCTCACAACTCATGTTAGTTCCATATTGGGAAAACCAGTTCGAGTTGAAAGACATCACTCGGTCTAGAGGTACAAACCCCTGAGAAGTTGACTGCCTCCTCGGGTGGTGGAGATACACGTTTATTAAGTTTATGTCATCTTGGAATTCTTCCCTAGTCCAGCGTCGATGTGAAATTTGACCACAATGGAGGATGGCTGGAGAAGCCCAAACGTGCTCGGGACTTATCCTATCACCTACTCGGGAAGCATAAGTCAGGGTGAGGGGTGATTTACTTGAGTCAAGGTGGGAGCGTGAAGCTCTTCCTCAAGCTCTCGATCCACTTATGCCTCTCGGGCCTCTTCCGTAGAGCGTGCATTCGCTAGCCTTTCCTCCGGCAGCCGTTTTTGTAAAGCCCTCTGGACCAACCCGTCTTGTAGCTTATGTGACGGGATGCCAACTCCCGAGACTTTTTGGACTAGCGATACTTGATCAGCTCCAGGTTGCTGATTCTTTGTTCTATGCTAAGAAGCCCCGACCTAATGAGGTTTGCATTAGTAAACAGGACGCTAAGGTCGAAATCTTGGTCAGGGAGAGCATTCATCACCTGGAGATGATCCTCGAAGAGTTGGACAAAGTGGGTTCAGCGAAAAGGACCTATTGTAAAGGAATTGACTAAGTGTCAAACACAAAAAAGACCTAAAAAATGTGAAAGATATCACGTTTGGGAAAATACTCACCAACTTGGGCAAAGTCAAGAATCAGGGTCAGATTGCTGCGAGTCGGGAAGTCGTTTGTGAATAAGGAGTCCTTGTAATCTCAAGAATGATTCTCGTTATGGTGAGGAGCCTTGTAGTTGAGCGACGAGGCCGCGTACTTCACCAGGGCATAGTAGCCATCTCGTTTGGTGTTCTTCTTCCAAGAAGTGGTGTGGAAGGTGTAGAAGTATAGGATCTTCGCTGGTGAAGGCTCGAGCCATTTCTGCTTCCAATACAGAATATACATCCTAGCGAGCACTCTGTAGCCATTGAGGGAAAGCTAGAAATGGGCTATCCCCATGAACTTCAGAAAATTCACAAAATACTGCTTGAGGGGTAGGGTAGCTCCTGCCATCAGGTGGGCCTGGCTCCAGGCATCCAGGCCATTGACGCTGCGGTGCACCCTCTCGGACTCCCGATAGAGGATGATAAGGTACTTGTCCCCGACTGAATAGTGCCTCATGATAGCCTCGATGGCATCGGGGTGTCGAAGCAGAGTGTGGTAATCCTCTACTTCGAATGCCTCGCCCTCGTACGTTTGTATGGGGTGTGGAAGGGGGTCCCTGTTAACCTCCTCCACAGTTAACCCCCTGTCTCTAGGTGTTTTGGGCCTCTCCGCCACTTGGGTGTTGAGACGAAGGACTAACTCCCCAGCTGGCTCTTGGGCTCCTGTCCTTGTGTTGCATTCGGAGGCACCTTGTGCTCCAGCCATATCATAAATCTCCTGGTCGAAGAGATCGAACCCATATTCGTGTAGTTGTTGGAGTTCCTCGGACATCTGAGACAAAAACCAAGCAGTTAGTATTCTAACCGAAGGAATGATGGCCAAAACACGGATGGCTCTAGGGATACTGCTTGGGGAGAAGAGAAAGGTTTTGGAATTACAGGGTACCCTCGACGCCTAAGGACAAGTCGGAGGGGATGAACCTACCGAAATCTAGGAATTCCCCAGATTTCGGTCACAGGCTCAGAAACGCAAAGTTGACATAAAAAATTTGAGGGCCATTTTGAACGTCCCTAATATCTAAATGTGCCTAAAATGACTCATGAAAACTAGAAACAGACTCTAAAAGTCCGTACCATTGGAATTCCTAAACATATATCAAAAAACCTCAAACACACACAAAAACAGAAAGGTGGGTCGAAGGCACTAACCCGAGATGAAACGAAGGTAGGTTCTGAGGCGAGTCCTAATCTTGAAGTATCGTTTTCTGTCTGCCCAGAAGAATCATGATTCACACCAGTCGTTTAGAGCTCCTGGAAAAAAGGAATGAAGACAAGGGACAAGCGAGAGAGAAGAGAGTGTTCTGTGAGAGGGTTTTTTTCATTTTTATTTTCGTATGGTTAACATGTGAGGCTAAAGATGGTTTTCCTGAGCTTTTATACCCAGTAAAACTTATGAGGGAAGCAACTTCCCCACAACCATCGAATGGCTTGCCCTGGTGAGATCATGAGGGTGATCCAACGGTCAGGGTTCAAAAGGCATGGATCACAATCATTGTTTCTTTGGGAAAAGACGGCTCAGGTGCAGAGTAGATGTTTGGGATCTCGGAGTTAACCCCTAATTAAATGCATAGACTGACGGGCCCAACACGTTGATATGTGGGTTTGCTCTTCAGAGTGTAGAGACTTGGGAAGAAAATGTTATCCGTATTTTCACCTCCGACATGTGGCAGCCTCCAGTGACTGGCTTAGACGCTCATAGACATCATTGGGGTATGTTACTCCCCGAGGCCTCTATTCGGGGTAAGGGTCCTCCTAGGTGAGACCTTGTCTTTGAAAGTAGGTCGTGGGAACATTGTTAGATTACTCTCCGAGGTTTACCCTCGGAGCTTGAGTTTCTCTAGCTCAAGCAATTGATGCGAGGGCTCTCCTCCCCCTGTCGTCTCCCAGGTCCGAGGGTCTAGTTCTCAGACCTAAGATAAGGCGCAAAGTGTCAGCAAATGCGAGTTTGTAGCGTCAGAGGATCGTCTGACAATCTTTTTGGGTGATCCATCAATAGTATTGTTCAGTGTATGACTCGACAATTCGCAGTCCCACTACGCCGTCTGACATGGAGGTACTTACAGCACGCCCTGATAGTGCATGGGGCATGTTCCCCATAAAGTAGCTGCCTTTTTGCAGTGGGCCGTGCAGATCTCGCTTGGGCTGTGGTCTCTATTCAATGCAGCGCAATGCATTGAATTAGTATTATTCCCCCAATAATGGGAAGAATGTGTATTGGTTACTATTGATTAGTATTAATGACCCCAACCTCTATATATAGGGCTGAGAGTCTCAGTATAAAGGGTTAAATTTTTTGGAGAGAAAACGCATTGTACTCAGAGCAATCTAAACACTGCTTGAGAATACACCATTGGAACTTGCCATCACAAGCTTCCAATCCTCTTAATACCAGAGACTCGTGGACTAGGGTTCTTTTATAACCTGAACCACGTAAAAATCCTTGTGTTCATATTGCTTGTTTCTTTAATCTCTATTCTTAAGGTTGATAGCAAAAAAGACAGTCAACAATTTGTTTTCATGACTGGCTAGGCAATCGGTTACCTGCGCAACTAGTTTTTTTCAAACCTAATTGTAACTATTACCTTCACAGTCAATTTAGTTTATTCATTTCATATCCGTTTTTTTTCTCCAAATCTTTCTAAGTAACCAATTACAATTCATCTGGTATTTTGATAATAGTACATTACTAAAAAATCAAAATTATTTTTATACTATAACACCACTTAAAAAATAAAATTGATTTTTATAGATATAACCAGTTACCACACATCACTAAAAAAATTGACAGTGGCAAATGATCACCACCACAAAAAAAAAAAAAAATCAAAATTGAACTGATAGTGGCAATCAGTTTCAGCGGAGAAAATGTTGATTAAAGAATATAAAAAAATAGAAGAAAACAAAATGTTTTTCAATGTTTGAACAAAAAAATTAATTAAAAATAATACCTACAATTACTGAAATGCTCTGGCAAAAATTCAAAATTAGCCAAAATAATCTTTATTAATTAAATATGGTAAAACTAATAAATTATTACACAGATATGGGAAAACAAATCCCATAAAAAAGTAAGAAAACATAAAATACCATATAAAATGCACACAAAAAAAAGTCATATTTATCGAAGTTTAGAAATTTTTCCCATACTTCATGTATTTTCCTCTATAAAAAAAATGGTTTTAATTTGAGCTAGTTATAAATAGAAACAACCTCTAAATTGTAATAAGTTATAAACTTTTGTAAGTCTCATATTAAGACAATATACATATATGTAGTAATAATTATATATACAGTAAAGTGTCATTCGTGGCCCTACTCACTGTGTATGAAATTAATTGTACATAAAGATGAAAAGTAAATTAATGTGCCAAACAACTTCACATAAATATTTTTTTAATTATATTTATTAGAGTGTTCTATTGGGTGTTAGGAATTTTTTTTGTACCAATATTTCATTTTAGTTATAACCTCTCAATTTAAATATAATTAATTTGGTTACAAAGCTATTCTTATATAGAAGTTTTAGTGTATTGTAAAATTATAAGTATCTTAAATGTTTCATTCCCAACTCATACTAGCTCATTAATAACAAACTTGCTAGTTACTTTCTCCCCAAACCAAATCCCAAAAAAAAAAAAAAAAATCTTCAAAAATGCAACGAGACCGAAAACAAATAACTCAATCAATGCTCCTTGATCCAATCAAACAAATTTTATTTTGAAAGAAAAAATAAATTTAGATTTGAAGATACTACTACATCAATTAATGTTTTTGTTATACCCAAAATTGGAGATCAAGGACGTGGCAATAAATATGACAAGTGACAGTACATGGTCAGTAAAAGACACGTTAATAGTCAATAAATACATTGACTCCTCAGAGTTGTGATAAAGTGACCCGGTAGACTGACGGAGAATTTGGACTGCCTGAAAGATGTCATAACCAAGTGCACCTTGGTCCTAGGAGACCCCAAGGAGGATGTGGTCCTAGGAGACCCCAAGGGTGTGTCCGAGGTAAGCCTCCCAAGGTTTCCTAAGTGTTGGCTCGAAAGTGTCCAAGGTAAGTAGCTAAGGAGGAGGAGTCCCATGCAAGTCAAGAATGGAGACTTAGATTTTGACAAGGAGAGCCTACACAATGTCCGATCATACATAGTTGGGAGATACTAAAGGAGTGTCTCGCACTTGTCCAAGGTGAGATTCCAATGAGGTTGGCTCGGACCACCTTGGTCCGAGGAGAAGGCCACAAGGTCCGATCGGACCTTGATTGGAGGAGGTAAGCTCGGACTTACCCGAGGTGAGGTGCCAAGGGAGTTGGCTCGGACCACCTTGGTCCGAGGAGAGCCAAGCTTGCATGAACTTTGGTCCAAGGAAAGCTTGAAGGATTAATCAACATGCATGTGAGACTACGTCAAAATCCCCGGAACAACTTCAACAAGATATGCGGGAATCTCTCATTCTTCCCACAAATGGGGGGTTTGTTACATTTTAAATTTTGAATGTTTCTTTGTAGTTTAAATATAATAAATATAATAAAATATCCCGGTTCTAGGGGATACCGTATGTATGACCCTAAGCCTATAAATAGAGAGCTTATGGGATTAGAGAGGGGCTGCTTCTTCTTTCTAGAGAGAGAAAATTGGGTCTGAGTATTCTAGAGAGAGAAAGTGCTGATATTTGAGAGAACTCTTGTATTTTCACAATCTGTACTGAAGAAACTCAGTTGGCTCAGTCCATCTGATCTTGAGTATAGGTCTATAAATCACAACTCTAAGTGGATTAGGCTATTACCGACAATCGGGGCTGAACCACTATAAAAATCTCTTGTGTTATTTACTTTTTGTTCATAAACTGTCTGTTGTCATTTACATTCTCTTGAAGGCTTGTCGTTATTGACGTTCTCACGTCGTTGGCTAAAAATACAGTCAACAGTTTTTATTTTATTTCTAATTCTGCAATGATTCCATATCTTTCAATGTAAAATATTATGATCAACTAGCATTATGAAGATAAAATTGTAACCATTTGTACTATTTTATTTATCATTGGTTACAAACTAAAAATATGATTTGGTGTATTTTTTATAACTTATTGATTTTGTTACTTTTTAAAATGTTATTTATTATTTTATTTACATTATGATAACTAATTGCTTTTGTTATATTTTAGTAACATATTATTTTGGTTACTTTTGAAAATGTGTTATTATTTTGGTTACTTTTTGGTAACCTTTAGAATTAAAAAATAACTTATCAGAAATACAAAACATGAATGTAAGAATATTAATTGTTTTGGTTATTCTTTAGTAAATTTTTTTAGTTTATTTTTAAAAAATGTCTTGTTTTGGCTATTTTTTAGTAAGTTTTATATTTAAAACAACTTATGAATTAAATTTAGTAAAAGAAGCAGTTTCAAACAAAAATTATACTTATTGTTTTGGTTACTTTTTGGTAACTTTGTTTTTATTACTTTTAAATGAGGGGAATTAACGGCAAAAGTACCCAAACTTTTTAAAAACTTGTGAATTAGCACCCAAACTTTTTTTTTGTGATAAAATACCCACTGTCCACTTTCGTTTGTCTTCGTTGGTACCCAATGTAATTCAGTCTAATATTGTACACATGTACCGCGTACATTATTTCAGTTTTTTAAAACCCTGTTTTTCTTTAAAGTCATTTTATTTAATAAAACAAATAATTAACTAAATTGAAAACAAATAATTAAAACAAAATTTAAAACTAATTCAATACAAAACTAACATAAATAAGGAAAAGGAGGAGAAGTCGAGGAAGACGAAGAGCACTCTACAAAAAATGGAGGGAGGAAGTTCATATTTTTCTAGTGGATCAAAAGCCAGGGTTGGAGGATTTAGGGGTGGAAATTGCAATCGAGTGCCAGCCTATGATTGTGGCTTTGATAGTGTACTGAGAACCTCTTGGACTAAAGCCAATCCGGGTAGAAAATTCTGAATTTGTCGCATAATGAAAGTAAATGTGTATAAATTTAGTTTTGTTTTATTTGTGACATTTAGTTTGGTTAATATGAGATGTGGGTTGTTCTTCATTTGAGTTTTCTTGTAGCTTTATGTCAGGCAGAAGGAGGTTGTGATTTTTTCCAATGGGTAGATCCTGAAATGGTTGAAAGTCGTAAGGTTGTTATGCCACATTGGAGAAGAAGAAATGAGAGGGAAAATTGGAATGCTGATGTGTTCAAGACTGATTTTGAAAGTCCAAGTTCTATCAACATGGAAATGATGAGGGAAGGTCAAGTTTGTAGAGTTCATTGAAATCTCCTTAACAAAAATATGAATATAAGCTGGGGGGAAATTGGTTTTCACTATATTTGTAATTGTAATAGTTTGGTGTTTGAAATATTATGCATTATGTGATTTTGGATGCGAAATCACTTGGTACAAGGATTGGTAGTTTTTTCAATTATGAAAGTGTTTTTTGATGTAAAGCTTATTGAATGAATTTGTAGAATTATGGTAGATTACAAGTTGCAATTATGTTGATTTTGGTATAAATTATGGTTATCTTAGTGTAAGGAATACAACTTGCAATTATGCTTACTTTGGTATAAATGGAAACTGCCAAAATCATCATAATTTTAACCAAAACACGACAACATAGTTTTAACATAAAGCCTTAGCAATGAAAAAGCCATAAGTTTAACATAAAGCCATAATTTGAACATAAAGACATAATTTTAACAAAATAAAATGTTTTGCTACGTAAAATTACTACAATTCTACTCAAAATACTTGGCCATAGCATAAGGTGTGTACATAAAATTTGTCCAAAAAAGTCTGCAAACAAATGCCATAATTGACTCCACTAGACATACACAAATTAAAAGTTGACAGCTATTCATTCTAGCATGGCTATTGTTATTGAGTTGAGGAAGATGATGTTATTCCTTCTGTTGCACCCTTTCTTCCTCTCCTCCTATGTGTGTGTTGTTGTTGATATGCAGTGGCTTGTTAAGATGTTGGTTGCTGAGATGATGATGATGATGTTGCTACTGTTGTATCTCTTACATTCTTTCTTGCTCTCCTCTTCTGTCTTTTTAATGGTTTCAGGATTTGGATTCTTCAGAGGTGGTCTGCCCATTTTTTTGGCGACTGCAAGTTGCAAACATGCAAATGAAAAGTGATAAATGCTCAAAAAATGCATATTTATCGTTCTAAAAAATCAAAATAAATTAAATTTTAATTGATATTTTTATGAAAATTAATGTGATATATTTTTATGTTGAAAATACTTTTGTTTGGATTTAATTTGTTCTTTGTTTGGAGAAAAAATAGCATTTGTGGCAGATCTGAAAATGAATTAAAAAAAAAGAAGCAAGTTTGAGGCCCAAAACAAAGAGAATTGACATTTTTTCAAATAAGTGAAAGGCCCATAAACACAGTAGGCCCACATGACCCAAAGCTCCAAACCACCCCCTCAGCCACGTGTCACAATCTGCGGACGCTTGCCGCTGGGACCCACCTATCCTCTCTCCTCTCTGCGCTTCACGTGCGCATTAACCACATGGAGCAACCTCCTCCGCGCATCTCAGACACGCGCCCCTGGTGCGACTGGGCTTCGGCTTGGACGAAAAAAGCAGCTGCCAAAAGTACTTTTTGCCTCTCTTTCTGGTGCGGCCACGTGTCCCATTTGCAACCCACATCAACAAATGACAAGCTACCACGTGTCCACTTCGAATTTAAGTTATTTTAATTACAAAATTACTCTATGCATTTTGTGGTAAGTTTTATTTCACTTTTAGTCCTTTTACCTTACTATAAATAAGTGCTTAGGTCTTCAGAAAAATATACCTTTTGAAATAGAGAAATCTAGAGAAAATGTTGTGCGTGCTCAGAGACGTTGTTTTTATTTACTTATTTTGTTATGGGTATCTAAGTTCTCTTATTATTAAGATGGACAATTAAACCTAATATACTTAATTAAGTATTTATTTTTGTATTGATTCTCAATAGTACAATATAATGTTAATGATTTTCGCTTCTCTCAATAATTTCTTTTATCTTTAATATCAAGTTTTTTTAATAGTTAGAAATTATTAAAGCTTGGTTTTATATTTTGCTAAAAATAATATTTTTTGATTATTCGTAGTTTCATTAAATTGTTTCATATTTAATACTTAGAAGTTATAAATTTGAAGCGAAAGAAAATCTATTTTAGAAAAATAGTTAGATTTACTTATAATTAATTATGAGAATCAATATATCAATACATCTTATTATTTATACTTAGTTGGAATCTGAAATCTTAATAATTATTACTCAAACTATTAAAATAATATTTCAGTTGGTTATTTTCATATCTTAAATATTTTATTTTGTTACCAAAAATCTCATCATTATTGGAAGTAGGTTAGAATTAAAATAATTAAGAATAAAATGGTTTTTTTTTGTTGAATTTTACGCAATTCCTTTGGGTTCAACTTTGTGCTTACACAATCTCTATACTCAATTAAAAATTTGTGCACTTGCTAGTTGATAAATTTTAAAACGTACCACTTTTTGGTCCAACAAAAAGCATGGCCACATGTAAAATAGTTGAATCATAAGTATTGAAAACCTAGAATGGTTAAATCACAAGCAATACATGTATGACTGTTGCATTCTTGCAAGTTACTTTTGAATGACTACTTTGATTCATTCCAGGATCTGATTGTCGGTAACTAGTTTACCATATGTGCAGCGGAAAGCACGAGGTGGTGGACCCAGAGATTTCAATTTTTTATTTATTTAAACAATCTTTAAATAACCAGATCCATTAATATGCAAAACATTATTCATAGAGAAAGAAAAAGATGATGAAGATTTACCAGTTGTAGAACAATCAAGAATCATCGCTATCTTTAGTACTTCATACGAACATCCAATCTAAAGCAACCTTTTGAATACTTAGACCAAGATCTTCCAAGTTGTATCTCTACACCTTAAGTCGGGTGTGGGCATGAAGAGTAATGGTGGGAAAATTTCTAATTCACAAGTTGTACTCAACTAATGAGATATTGGAATATCAGGTCTGAGACCGTTTTTCAGGGATAGGAAAAATATTACGTTATATTTTTCTCTCTGTGAAAATCTTAGAATTTTCTCTCTAGAATATTTTCTCTTTTAAGCGTATTATGAAACAATTTCTATCGATAGATTTATAAAAGAATTAATTAAATTTAAAATTTAAAATTCAAATTATAAATCAATTATTAAATAAATAAAATAAATAAAAGAAATATCAAGATCCATTCTTGGACCTTGTTACACGCCAACTACAGTTTGAGGGATGTGTTTCAACCACTTTTTTTTTTAATTATTATTTAGTAATTATTGATTTTAAAAAATATCTAAACATGATAATTAACTTTATCATATAAATTAATGAATAAATTTCAAATTAATTAAAACCAATTTTGAATCATCTTAATAATTTTTTCACATTATTCAAATAAATAAAACTAATTAATTATCTTAATTAGTTAAATGCTATTTTTGAAAATCCCCTATTTTATTTAAAAAATTATTTTAGAAAATTATATTATTTAATTTATTTATTTCAAAAATTAATATCTTAATTAATTAATTTGTCTCAATTATATATTTGACGCTGAAGAACAAATTTCTTCCAAATATGTATTTTCCTAATTTTTTTCCAATTTCAACTCTTACCTTTAATAGTATTGATATATTCATCTTGATGACCTATGGACCTATAATTTAAGCTCCAATTAATTTAGATTATTAATTAAAACTCTTTAATATAATAACCATAATTTATTAATCTTAATATTATTCTACTAAAAATATGAGACTCTACTCTTGTAATTATAGATATTTATTTATTGAGTACTTTTAAGTATAAATAGTGTCAATCGATTTAATCACTACATACAATTCAATCATATATTAATGGTTCATAATTAAAGTAGGAATTAATTACCATTTAACCTCTTTAATTATATCTTGTTTCCTTAAGTATCATTAACTTTACTAGTGAAGATTAATTCATAAACTGATTTATGCTCAATAACCTTTAAGTTCCAAAATCCAACCCTTAAAAGAACCATTATTCAATTCTTCTCGAAAAGGTATAGATTTCATATCTCTATATTATGTCCCCGGCCATTTACATCAATAAGTTCCCAGACAAAAGTTTTCAGCATGATCATTTCGACAAACCATAATGAGTGAATCAAAGAACTCGTATGACTTAAACATGAGTTCATAATAACTTCAAGATTAAGATCAATTTGTATATGATCATCTTATTGATATGTTTAATTAATACTTATAAAGTAAACGATATTATTAAGTATTAATAACATATCGGGTCCCGTTCATGTATAACAACTTTATACAAAGTACCTCCACTAAGATGTCCTACTACACTAGTAATCTGGATCTAGATTACATGTATTCATAATACTAGTGAACCGTACTTACGATATTTAATACAAAGATTCCATATAACTTTGATTCACTGCAAACTGTTTAAATTCGTTCCCTACAATCTTAATCATCTTGTACAAATACAAGATTGTAGTCACAATAATGAATTTGAGAATTTTCTGGTATTCATATAATATTATTCTAATAATAATAATAATAATAATAAACAATTAATATATGCAAAAAATTATTTCATAAAATATTATTCCACACATATGCTTTAAAGGGCACTAATCCCAACAATCTCCCACTTTCCTTAAAGCAAATGAAACATCTCCCTCAAACCCATATTGCTAACATGATCTTTAAAAGATTTGGTAGATAACGTCTTAGTATAAGGATATGCAAGGATATGTTATTAATTTATCTTCATAACTGCTACATCTCCTCTGTGAATAATATCCATGATCAAGTGGCACTTCTTCTCGATATGCTTTCCCCTCTTGTGACTCCTTGGTTCCTTCGAGTTAACTACTGCCCCATTGTTATCACAATACAGGACCAATGACTTATCCATGTCTAGAACAACTTCCAAATCAAAAGAGAACTTTTTGAGCTACACATCCTCTTTAGCTGATTCACATGTCGCTATGTATTAGGCTTCCACGGTAGAATCTGCAATACTGGTTTGTTTGATAATTCGCCAGAATGCAACTCCACCAAGTGTGAACACTGATCCAGAAGTTGATTTTCGACTATCTCTGTCTGATTGAAAATCAGAATCAGTATATCCAGTGGGATTCAGGTCACCGCCTTAATATACAAGCATATATTATTTAGTTTTCCTAAATACTTGAGAATATTCTTTACTACAACCCAATTACTCAATCTAGGATTGGATTGATAATGACTCACTATCCTTACTGCATAATAAATGTCAGGTCTTGTACACAACATGATGTACATTAGACCACCTACTGCAGAGGTGTAGGGATATTGTCTCATATCCTCTTCTTCTTGAGGTGTCTTAGGACTCTATTCTTTAGAAAGGACAATCCCATGACGGGTTGACATATCACACTTCTTGGAATTTTGCATATCGAATCTCTCCTGTACCTTATCTATATAAGTTGCATGAGACAGAGCCAAAACTTTGTTCTGTCAATCCCGAAGGATCTGGATGCCCAAAACGTAGTTTGCATCTCCGAAATCTTTCATTTGGAATTGCTCGCCTAGCCATTTATTTACTTTTGTCAATGTTACTATGTCATTTCCAATTAGTAGAATAACATCAACGTAAAGAACTAGGAATGTCACAGTGCCATCTTTGATTTGGTTATAGACACAAGACTCATCAAAATTTTGTTTAAAATGATATGTGTTGATTGTGTCATCAAATCTCAGATTTCGAGATCTAGGAGCTTGTTTGAGTCCATAAATGGACCAAAGAAGCTTGCAAACCTTTTGCTCTTGACCTTTTATTTTGAACCCTTCTGGTTGAGACATATAAATGGTCTCATCAAGATAGCCATTCGGAAATGATGTCTTAACGTCCATTCGCCATATCTCATAACCTATGCAAGCAGCTATGGACAAGAGTATGTAAAAGGATTTAAGCATGGCCACAGGAGAAAAAGTTTTTTCATAATCAACCCCTTCTCGCTAAGTATAGCCCTTGGCTACAAGCCTAGCTTTGAAAGTTTCCACTTTCCCATCTCCTCCTCTTTTCTTCTTGAATATCCATTTGCAACCAATAGGTTTAACATTTTTAGGAAGATCTTCAAGAGTCCTGACTGAATTGGAATACGTCGATTTCATTTCTAGGTTCATGGCATCTTGCCATTTTTCTTTGGCAGAATCTTTCATTGCATCTCTATATGTCAAAGGTTCATCTTTGTTTATGTCATACACAAGCATTTGAACTTTGTGTTCATAGAGACTTGGCTGCCTGAAAACCCTCCCAGTACGATGAAGCTCTCTATTGTTCTAACTAGAACTCGTGGCTTCTTTTGGTCGTTGTTCATTGAGAACAATTGGTGATCTATTTACTTGATCTAAGACCATCTCCTCTAGCACACACTTAGTGTGAGGCTTGTAGTTGTTAATATAGTCATATTCAAGAAAAGTAGCATTTTTCAATACAAATGTTTTATTTTCTTTAGGACTATAGAATATACCACATCTGGTCTCTTTGGAATACCCCACAAACATGCACTGTTCAATGTGAGATTCCAGTTTCTAGTTTTTCATTTCAGCACGTGTGCTGGACACCCTCAAATACAAAAATAGTGTAAACTAGGTTTAGTTCCATTTCATAATTCTAACGGTGTCTTCTTGATAGACTTGGATTGAACAACATTCAATATGTACATTGCACATTGAATGACATAGCCCTAGAATGACAGTGGCAATGACGAATAGCTCATCATTGATCTAGCCATGTCTATTAACGTCTTGTTCCTTCTTTCTGAAACACCATTTTGATGTGGCATTCCAGGTGCAGTGAGTTGGGATTGAATTCCATGCTCACACAAGTGGTCCTTGAATTCATAATCCAAGTAATCTCCTCCTTGATCAGATCGAAGAACTTTCAGTGATTTACCTAATTTCTTTTCAGCTTCAGCTTGGAATTCTTCAAACTTTCCAAAAGTTTCAGATTTCTTTTGCATCAAATATAGGTAACCATATCTTGAATAATCACCAATGAAGGTGACAAAATATTCAAACCCTCTTCTCTCTTGCATATTAAGTTGTCCACACACCTCAATGTGTACAAGTTGGAGTGGTTCTATGGCTCTTGAAACTTTTATAGAGAAATGTCTTTTGGTCATCTTGCCTTCCAGACAGGATTCACAAACTGAAAGAGAACCAACTGTTTATTCTCTTAAAGGTTCCTTTTATGCTAGTCTGTAAATTCTATGCCTCAATCTCAAATTCCATAGATATGTTTCACTGTCAAAATTAGTCTTTTGATGTTTAATAGACCTTGGGTTTGCAAATTTAAACATTTTAGAGGTGTATACAGATCGCTCTTTTTCCTTAACTTTGTACAACCCATCATTGAATTTCGCATGAGATATTTGAGTACCAGATCTTAAGATAACAATCGAATTATTATTGAAAGAAATATCAAAACCTTGTTCAAGCAACATAGAAACAAAAATTAAGTTACTAGTAAATCAAGGAATAAAATAGGGTTTATACCTATTTAGACCCTGTGTTTTGTCTCATTACCTGTTTGGACCCTGTGTTTTGATAAATTACTTTTTGGACCCTATGTTTTGTAAAATGGTTAAAATAGAACCCTAAAACCAATTTTGCTCAATTTTTTCTCAACTAAAATCACAAATAATTTACCAAACTAACAATCCAGAATAAAAATAAAATCATTCTACTTAAAAACTGTGTTGTTATATTCAATTTTTTCTTCATCAAAATTGAGTTTAGGGTTCTATTTTAACCAGTTTACAAAACATAGGGTCCAAAAAGTAATTTGTCAAAACACAGGGTCCAAACAGGTAATGAGACAAAACACAGGGTCCAAAAAGGTATAAACCCATAAAATAAACATTGTCCAAAACAAGAAATTTATTTTTATCAAATTCTAGACGGGTTGTTCCAACTGCTTTGGCAGAGATGACCTGACCACTGCCAACCCTCATAGTCACCTCCTCATCAGCAATCTCCCTCGAAGAACTAAGAATCTATAAAGAAAAGTAAACATGGTTAGTGGCACCAGAATCAACAATCCAGGATGATGTATCATCTTCCACTAAACAGGCTTCTAAAACAAGTAAATCATATTTACTTTTCTTCTTCTCTTTTAGGTTTGAGAGATACTTAGGATAGTTTCACTTCCAATGACCCTCAACTCCACAATGAAAGCATGTCCCTTTGGGTTGCTTTTTCTTGGAAGTTTTGTTGTCCTTATTCTCTTTGTTCTCCTTGCCTTTAGATGACTTTTTAGGCTTCTTTTCGTGTTTGTCATTGTCCTTTTCATTGGATTTCTTTCTCTTTTTATTTTTCCCTTTTGAAGAGGAAGGTTTAGAATCAACTACATTTGCTTCTTCTAATTTTAAATTACTTTTATTGAGGCATTCAAAAGTCTACAACTCATTTAACGACTGAGTCATCATATTAGACTCCAACTTGTTCATAACAGTTAGGATGTGTAATGTGCCAAAACTCCTAATAAGGTTTAGTACCATGGTTAGTGTGCCGGGAGGGAATAATTGGAATTACAAGATTTTAATTGAGTATATGTGATTATGTGAATTATATGAGTTATATTATGATATGTATGATTATGTGTATTAAATATGCTTAAAGACCCACTTTTGTTAAAAAAATGGCATTTTCATAATTTTGACCCATTGAGGGTATAAATGTAATTTTATAGGATATGTGCTTGAGACCACATTATTATGTGGACATATTTGTGATATTTGGCATAAGTCGATCCTTTTGAGTAATTAAGCGGAAAAGTCACAATGGAGATTTATACCAGGCTCGGGGTGAGCCAAGAGGTATTTTGGTAATTTTGTGTATTTTGGAAATTTATGGAATATGAGATAGAATTGGGGAAAATACTTGTATTTGGAAGATTAGTGATTTTATTTGGGATTTTTAAGTGCAATTGAGTTTTAAGGAAAAGGTTATAGATTAAGGGTATAATGGTCTTTTGACCATAAAGTTAATGAAATGGCTAAGTGTTGATGGCTTTGCCCCTTACATGTTCAAGGTATCCTTTGGCTTTCACTTGTCCACTTTGAAAGAGCATTCTCAAAGATACCGAGTTCAAGGGAAAGATCAAGCCTTGATATTTAAGGAGTTTGAAGGAGATTAGAGAATTCTGGGAGGATTAGAAGTTGTTGAGGACTTCAAAACCAGCTTGGGATTTCAAAATTCAGTAAGCTAATTCTCACTTTCTGTAGTTTCATATTCTTGAGAGTGTTCTTGAATTTCTTTGAAGTTTTGGTTTGAATTTCGAGCTTTACATGGTTTGGGTGGTTTAAGTGGGGCTAATGGGTATAGAATTAGGTTTACACTTGTTTTGATGTTTTGTTGTTGCTGGGATTCAAATTTTGTAAGGTGATTTTCATATTTGAGGGATAAAAGTATAGTTTGAAACTTAACTATCTCTAAGTGTGATTTTAATGTGTGTTAGTGCGTTTCTGAGGTATTTTGTTGCTGATTGTTGGTTGCCTAAGCTATTAGAGGTAATTTGTGGTTGAAAATTGTTGGGAAACCTATTTTGAGTTGAGTTTTTGGGTCTGAGATGCAGGGGAAAGTCGTAGCTTTTAATTTGGGGAAGAATACCAAAATTCTAGGCTCGTTTTATGTTTCTTGTGACCTAGCGCGACCACACTAGGGTGTAGCTCCCAGAAAACAGGGAGTTTGAATTCAATTTTAGGTTTTGGAGTTAGTGGCGTGACCACATTGGGGTAGGGCCCGACCGCGCCAGTGCCCTAGAAACCCTAAAAATTTCTATGGGCGTGACCGCGCCAGGTGCCCCAAAACAAGGAATTTCTAAGTTTTGGGAATAAGGCTCGGTGTTCTGAGGGTCTGTCTTAGGGGTTCACTTGGGGGCTCAGGGGATGTTTTTAGTACCCATTAACTAAATTTGGTGGTTCCAAGGGTAGAGTTTAGCTTGGTTCTCGGGATTTGAGTTTAATCCCTAATGAGTGCTTCATTTACGTTGTGACTAGGGTTTCTGCAAGGCTCATGACAGGGATCATACTGGTGGTGGTATCACTGTATGCTCAGGACTCGAGGTAAGAGAATTGACACTTGCACCAAGATTAGGGCATTGGCCCCCAGTTATCGAACGTGATTATAACCATGCTTTGTATACACTACAACAATTATTCCCATATATTACATTAAAATATCACATATTTTAAAAAGTGTTATTGTCACATGCTAATAGAAAAAAACATGGACATTTTACTTAAATGAAATGAAAACAGGCGGTAAATGAAATACACTTAGGCGCCAAATGAAAGACAAAAGAAATCTCTAAGGTTGAATCCCTAATAACTCTTCACGCCTCCTCTGTTTTTCTCTCACACTCAGTAACTCTCTCTCGCTCGTTCAATCTTTCTTTCTTTCTCTCTGTTTGTTGCAGGTGTGTAGCAAGGTGATGGGGGCCTGCGGCTTGGGTCGTGTGACAGGGAGGCTTGACTCGTGGGTCTACGGCGTGGCTCGCTCGTGGGTGCGACGGTGCTTGCGGCGGTGGGTCTACGGCGTGGCTCAACTCGTGGGTCTACCACGGTCTTGTACCAGCTATCTGGTGTCTCTACAATCTGTTCATGTTGTTTGTCGTCTTCCTCCGTCTCATCTACCACAACTTCCCTCCCCATGTTTCTCGACACCGACTGAAGAAGCTCCACCGCTGGCCGCTGACTCTGACGGAGATTGACTTGCAGAGCAATGGTCCAGCAGGATGTACAGGGAGGAGCTCCAGCTGCTTACGCCAAAGAAATGGAGAGGCTATCTGCTAAAGAATCCCTTCTTCTTGCTGCGAGTCTCAAGTTTTAAGAATTTGTGTATTGTAGTTGATAAGACCTAGCATTTGAGCTTTGAATTTGGGATTATTTATTTAGTTTAAGGATTCTGGGGATTTTGAGGCTTTAGTATCTGGAAAGATGAGTGATTTGCAGAGAATTGATGTGTATGAAAGAATTACCTGCCTTGAGCGGCTTAATCTGACGCCTCGTCCAACGACGCAAGCGCTCATTTGAGCTGAAGATTTTTTCCAAGCTTCAATTTTTATGGGATTTTTACTTGTTTAAGCTAATCAGGTCGCCATTCTTGGAGGGTCGATGGAGTTTCGAATGGTTTGGGTCTGGAAGTCCAGGTTTATTTGCTGCCAAATTCATATTCTAGTGAGTTTTCTATGCTCTCATGTGTTACTCAGCTTTGAGAAATGTGGTTTGTAGTTGTCCAAAATTATGTGGTTAGTGTGAAATTGGATTGAGTTGGATAACAGCTGATCGTGTTTAATGTTTATTGTAACCCCTGAACTGTTTGCAGGAGATTTCCCTCAAATTTGACTAACTTGTCGAAAATGGATATGGTGATCAAGGATGGATATGCATGAGTTACGGAAAACATGAGAGTTTTGAACTCGGTATTGTACTCTTTAATGATGTGAATTTACTTAACAAATGGGATTTCATAGTACATGTTTACAAATTTGGCTCCTTTTCTCCCAATGCTTCCAACTTAATTTGATTGACCATATGGTTTCAGATGATTTTACAAAATTAACTTTTACTTCTTATTCTAAGATGCCAAAAATTTAGTACAGATGGGAAATAAATCTGTTTGTATGTTTTTTTTTAATGCTGACTCGATTTGTATGCTTTGATAACTTCATCAGCACATAGCTGCATATATCTTTCTTTTTAAATGGCATTTATTATGTTCGTTTGAATGCAGATAGAAACCAAGTTTACTATGTCAACAAAATTGACTGTTGAAGGACCACTTCGAATGAGAGAGGAATACGCTGGAGGGGTTTTTGAGACGCCAAAGGTTATTGAAGAAACGGTGCCAGAACAACTTAAAGGTGCACTTGGTCAGGCAGCAAACACAATACAACGACTTCCTGTACCTGTTAGGGATGCTTTCACTGGTGGTCTGAGAGTTCCTTTGAGTAAGAAAAATTTATGCTTTATTGACCATTTTTGAAACCTTAAAAATTTGAGTTAGTACCTACCTATAATCACTGTTTTAATATGTTGTCAAAAAGTGTTTGGTCAAATATTGCTTGTTCTTTGTCCTGGAAACAACTGCTGTATGGGACAGAACCCTGTCCTTTCAGCCTGTTAACTTTTGCATTACCATTCTTGCTTGTATAAGAAAAAGTAATCAGCCGTTGGCGAGTTAGTATCCTGCACTTGACATTTGAAGTTTCCTGGGGTTTTATTATCTTCCAGATTTCCTTTATATAGCTCTTTTATAACACCCAAACGCACTTGACATTTGCAGTTCCCTGGAGTTTTATCTTCAGTTGCTTTTACATAGTTCTTTATAACACAAAAATGACATGAGCTATTAGAGAAACTAAGATAACTATTAGTATTTGAAAATTTGAAATTTGCCAAAGGATCATTAAGTGTTGACTACTGAGGATACTTTTTGTACTCACCTTTGATTACACTCATTATAATATTCCCTCGAAAGATGCAAAAGATCATTAAAATGTGGTACCTGTTAGGCCGATTTTTACAGCTACTAACTGTTTTGGTTAGTTAGTTGTTCATTGTAACTAATTATTGTTATTTGTAGATTAGTTACTTTATTAGTTTTGGTCTTTTCTGTATATATATATTCTTTTGTATCATTACTTCATTAATGAGAATTGATTCTATTCATTCAGTCCCTAAGTTTCCTTACAGTACCTACCACCAATGAGGAAAAAAAACATTAAAAATGTGGTAATTAGAAATATAAGGTGCCATATGATTATATTTTAAGCGAGATTTTCAAGATTCAATTTTCAATGAGAATTGAATCATGCTTTCGTTTAATTTTCCCTGCTAACTCACTAGGTTATTACTATAAAATGTGAAAATATCCAAAGCATTTCATCTTATGCACGCAGGTGAAACTTTCCAGAGACTATTCATGATCTCATATCTTGATGATGAGATACTTGTATGTATACTTTTACCAAAATCTCTTTCCACCAAAGCATAACTTTAGTTGCATTTAATAAATTGTTATTTTGGTAATTTTAAACACAATATCTTATGGTGCTCAAGGCCCTGCAATCCTAATTCTATGGAACTTAGTGAAGCTATAACAGATGTGATAGGAATTGCAGAATAAAATATTCTTGAAAGATGCTTGGTAAGGAAATTAGTTGCAACTCCTCTCAATATATAGAAGAAATGTGAAAAATATATATTCATATATAGAAATTTGCATATACTTTAGAATGGATATGATCTTATTCTTAATAGTGCCTACCCTAAAGTGAGAAGCTTTTTCACTAACCTCTATTAAAAACTAACACATCAGTGTAGATAAAATCAGATTATCACCCCCACTTAGTTAGCATGATAATGTTTTCCTGAATGTTAGATCCTTCTTTGGCAAGCGACATGCATTGGGTGTGAAACTGGAAGTACAAACTAGAATTTGAACACTAAACTCTGAATGTGAACTAGTTGTAATTTTAATAGATCTTTATGCTACTTAAATTCTTCCATGTACAGTTTTGAGATATTGTTGCAAGCTCAAATAGGATTCTGTTAGTTATGTTGCTCTAAATATTTTGCTATATGCATATACCAGCTTTGTATTCTGTTATAGACTATTAACTGTATTGAATAAGGCTTCTTGAGTTTAATATTATTAATGAACCAATAAACTTTCCATGATTCTATTGTTTAGCCATAGCTTTGTCTTTCTATATATAAGAGAGGACTAAATCTTTACAAGAAAAACAAATTATTTAATATTGCATGGTTCTTTAATACACTTCACAACAACTTTGATAATCATGATTTTCCATATAAATGAATTTCTAAGCTTTTCCTTGTGAATGAGCTAGATGACAGCTTGCTTCTTGCAGCTAGCTTCTTGGACTATGCTAATTGATTCCATGTATTATTTATTATCCCAAATTATATTTAATTTCTCTTTTAAAATAAATCATTTTTCATGTATTAAATCTGATTTTATTTTTGATACAGTAATCTTCTACACATCCTATTTTCAATTATTTGGTCCTCCTTTTGGTGTATTGGTTATTCCAGTAAGTTTTATTGATTATAGGCTGACTAGTCTTGATGTTCGTTCTCTTAGCTTTGTGCATTGAAATGATGAGTATTTTGGCGGTCCTCGTTGTATTGTTGTTGGTCTAATACTCATAATACTAACTAATTTGAGTTATTGGGCTTAGTGTATCAATTAGCATGATGTTTAATATTGTGTTTAAAAAATATGTTTTCTTTAATCTTTTTATGGCAAGGGGGACTAAGAAGTTTCAAGAAATCTTTTTGTTGTTGGTCTAATATATATGCTCATGCTTGCTAATTTTTGTTGAATTTGATGTTTGTGGTTATTTTTTATTTAAGATAGATATTGATTTCTTTAACTTTTATTGTGCTTGAATGCATTTTTAATTGAAATCAGAAGTAATTAACTAGCCATTGATTCTCATGGTCTTCTAAAGTAGCATCTTTCTGATTATAATGTAATGTTATGATCTGAGAGTCTTTTATGGTTTCATGGAGAATACTATCATTTATTATTCATTTATAGAATGCTTTTGACAATAAATTTATTGATGTGGAAGAAATTGCTTGCTTTTGGGTGCATAATATAAATTACAAATGACTTAGACACTTAACTATGCTTATTTCTTTTTGTTTTGCAGGTGCACCGGTGGCTGTGGGGTTTGATGGTGGCAGGGCTTGGAAAGGCGAGGTGTAGGCTCGATGGTACGTATCTCTTATAAATCTCTTTCTCTCTCTCTCTCTCTCTTTTCTCTTTTGATTTTGTTTTCCCTCATAGAGAGGAAGGATCCTATGCCATTTGTTCTGATCAATTTCAGGTGATTCAATTGTATAAAGTTGTTTCTACTATTTTTCTGTTTTGGGAGAACCTTGTTTTCTGTTATGTTATTGGTCTCTGGTGTCGTGGTTCATCTTTGACCTATATCTGAGTATGGTATTTTGATTGCTGTTTGATAATGGTATTTTGGATCATAAGACGTCTTGCCAAAAGTTTTATTATAGTTTTTTCTTTAAAAAAAATCTGATTTATTCAGTATTAATTTCAAGTCTATGTGTCCATGTCACAGCGTGAAATTTACTTTGCAGTTGATATTTGAGTTATTTGATTCTCTTTTAATGTGTGCAGATGGAGTTTTTTGACCTCATATGGAATGTCCATCAATTTATTTGATTTTCATGCTTTTTTTTTGTTAAAGAATCTTGATTGATTTTTTTTCTTTTTCTTTTTCTTTCTAAATATAATTGTGAATGCAAAA
Source organism: Humulus lupulus (assembly GCF_963169125.1). Classification (NCBI taxonomy): domain Eukaryota; kingdom Viridiplantae; phylum Streptophyta; class Magnoliopsida; order Rosales; family Cannabaceae; genus Humulus; species Humulus lupulus. The sequence continues at coordinate 138,759,010 of NC_084801.1, read as the reverse complement.
AATTGACCAAGGAAAAAATCTTTGGTCCCTAGTTAGACCACATGGCTAAAGGTCGGCTATTCATGCTATTGGGCTCGGACCTGTGGGTCTTGGGAATGTGGAGTAATTTCCCTTAGAGCTTTCCTTGATGGAAGTATGGAAATTATAGGTGAACATTTCCCTAGGCTAATGGCCTCGCGCCATCAGGGTGATTCGCGCCTCAGATGGGCCTCATGCCTAGAAGGGTGCCTCGCACCATGCCACGCCTAGCCTCGCGCAGCGAGACACCACATGCCTCGTCCAGCCTCACGCAGCGAGGCACTCCTTGCCTTGGCCAGCGAGACACTCTAGGCCTCGCCCAGCCTCGCACAGCGAGGCGCTCCTTGCCTCGGCCAGCCTCATCCAGCCTCGCACAGTGAGGTGATCCCTGCCTCAGCCAGCCTCACACAGCGAGGCGCTCTTTGCCTTAGCCAGCCTTGCACAGAGAGACACTCCAGGCCTCGCCCAGCCTCACACAGTGAGGTGCTCCATGCCATGCGGAGCCTCGCGCACCCGAGGGTCTCATACCCATGCATGCCTTGCCATGCACCCGAGGGTCTCACACCCATGCATGCCTCGCCATGCACCCGAGGGTCACGCACCCATGCATGCCTTGCCATGTATCCGAGGGTCTCACACCCTCGCACCCATGCGTGCCTCGCCATGCACCCGAGGGTCTTGCACCCATGCATGCCTCGCCATGTATTCGAGGGTCTCACACCCATGCATGCCCCGCCATGCACCCGAGGGTCTCGCACCCATGCATGCCTCGCCATGCACCCGAGGGTCACACAGCCATGCATGCCTCGCCATGTATCTGAGAGTCTCGCACCCTCGCACCCATGCATGCCTCGCCATGCACCCGAGGGTCTCGCACCCATGCATTACTTGCCATGCACCCGAGGGTCACGCACCCATGCATGCCTCTCCATGTATCCGAGGGTCTCACACCCTTGCACCCATGCATGCCTCACCATGCACTCGAGGGTCTCGCACCCATGCATGCCTCGCCATGTATCCAAGGGTCTTGCACCCATGCATGCATCACCATGCACCCGAGGGTCTCGCACCCATGCATGCCTCGCCATGCACCCGAGGGTCTCGCACTACGTTGGGCCTCGCACCCTCGCATGCCTCACATGCATAACCATCAGGTACAAAGCACCCGTAGGTGTGCGGGTGCAGGACGTACGACCATGAGGATGATAGAAGCATGACTAGGACATCTGTATGACACAAGTAGTGGAGGTACGAATTTGTATAGAGAGTGGAAGCACTACATGCATGCCTCTGACTAGGCACCAGGTCGACACCATGACCTTTTGCCCCACCACAACTTGTGTCACTACCCTAACAATGTACCTATGTACAATCTTGTCACCAGGGACCACAATGTATGAGGAGCCATTAGAGCTCCATTATAAATAGATCATCACCCCTCCAGAAAGGGGGTTGGAAAATTGATTGTATGCTAAGGCTGTTAAGTAATATACAATTTCGACTCCATTGTAGGTCTGCATATTTACTCTTTCAAGTTTTCTCCATCTTCTTCTAAGATACCTTTGGCAATACTGTCTTAGTTTTCTAACCTTATATCATTGACGAGATTTCACCGTCAACAATTATTTTCATGAAATTGCGACTGTTTGATTGAGTTGACGTTTACTTTTATAGTTGTCCCGATGTCGATATTTTTACTTTAGCTTTAAACATTTCCTGGAGAGAAACTAACTTTGAAATGTTAAACTCGAATGAGTTCTGATAACTTGGGATATGTTGTTAGTTTTATTTGGATTTTAAATTTTATTTGCATAAACTTGGGAAGAGTAGCTCATGTTTTTTGACAAGAGCATCTAAATTAGACTGGTTAACCAAAACCAGTACATATCAAGTAGATATGCAACTAGTTTTGTTTTTTGTTTTGTATTCTTCTACATTATTAGTATTTTTGTTATTTTATATACTCAAATGACTACAGTACAATTAAAATGGATTCTGTTTTAATCTTTCAAAATATCACTATGAGTGTAAATAAAATTATTGATCACATGTGCTGATGCTTTTAACCTTTGAAAAATGGCACTACTAAATTTCTTTTTATTTAAGTCTTTTAACTCTAAAGCTAAAATGGTAGCTACAAAGGGGATACCTCCCAAAGACTAGG